>NC_053430.1:2247029-2501185 GCF_007990345.1 Gossypium hirsutum | reverse complement strand
AATGTAGTCTGAATAAAATAAAGTTTTTGGTTTAGCTGGTTATTATCGAGATTGTACAGGGATTCTCTATGATAGCTTCTCCAATGACTCGATTATTGCAGAAATGTAAAGTTCGAGTAGACTGATGAGTGTCACAAGTTCACGATTGAAGACCTATTAACGAAAGCACCTGTATTAGTGCAGCCTGAACCGGGTAAGGAATTTTTTATTTACAGTGATGCCTCATTAATGGTTTAGGTTGTGTTTTGATGCAAGAAGGTAAAGTAATAGCCTATGCTTCAAGACAACTTAAACCACATGAAAGAATTACCCAGCACATGATCTTGAATTAGCTGCTATTGTATTTGCGCTGAAGATATGGCGGCATTACTTGTACGGTGAGAAATGTCCTATTATACTGATCATAAAGCTTGAAATATTTGATGACACAGAAAAATTTGAATTTGAGACAGCGCAGGTGGCTTGAACTGATAAAGGACTATGATTTGATTATTGATTACCATCCGGGTAAGGCTAATGTTGTAGCTGATGCTTGAGCCGGAAATCTCTGTTTGCTTTACGAGCTATGAATACCCGGTTATCATTGACTGATGATGGTTCAATCCTAGCTGAATTGAGAGCTAAACCGACATTTTTACAGCAATATGTGAAGCTCAGAAGAATGATGAGAAGTTACAGGTTAAACGGGCACAGTGTGAGTCAGGTAATGATTCTGAATTTCAGATTGGTTCTGATGATTATTTATTATTCAGAGGTAGGGTATGTGTACCTCAGAATTTAGAGCTCATACAGAAGATTCTACGCGAGGCCCACAGTAGTACTATGTCTGTACATCCGGGGAGTAATAAAATGTATAATGATCTGAAAAAGATGTACTGGTGGTCGGGAATGAACGTGATATCTCTGAGTTTGTATCAAGGTGTTAATATGTCAACAAGTTAAAGCTGAACATCAGGTACCTTCGGGTTACTTCAGCCAATTACTATACCGGAATGGAAATGGGAAAGAATCACTATGGATTTTGTATCGGGCTACCTTGTCTTCGAGGAAAAAGATGCTATTGGGTGATTGTAGACCAATTGACAAAGTCAGCTCACTTTATTCCGGTACGTATGGATTATTCTTTAGATAAACTAGCTGAACTGTACATATCTGAGATTGTCAGGTTACATGGAGTGCCTGTCTCCATTATATCAGATAGAGATCCCCGATTTACGTCTCGTTTCTAGGACAAATTGCAAGAAGCCTTTGGTACTCAGTTGTATTTCAGCACTGCATTTCATCCTCAGACAGATGGTCAATCTGAGCGTGTAATTCAAGTATTGGAAGATATGCTCTGATGTTGTATACTAGAGTTTGAAGGTAATTGGGAGAGGTATCTACCTTTGATTGAATTTGCTTACAATAACAGTTATCAGTCTAGTATTAAAATGGCTCCGTATGAAGCTTTCTATGGTAGAAAATGTAGAACACCGTTATATTAGACAGAGCTCAGTGAAAGGAAGATACATGGGGTTGATTTGATCCGGGAAACAGAAGAAAAAGTAAATGTTATTCGAGATAGTCTAAAAGCAGCTTCCAATCGTCAAAAATCATATGCCGACCTTAAGCGAAAAGAGATTAAATTTCAAGTCAGTGACAAGGTATTTCTGAAAATGTCTCCTTGGAAGAAAGTTCTTCGATTCGGTCGAAAGGGTAAATTGAGTCCAAGATTTATCGGGCCCTATGAAATCATAGAAAGAATTGGACCGGTCGCTTATCGATTGGCATTACCACCGGAACTTGATAGAATCCATAATGTTTTTCATGTATCTATGTTACGACGATATCGATCAGATCCTTCACATGTTATTTCTCCGATAGAAGTAGAGATTCAACCGGATATGACTTACAGTGAAGAACTAGTCAATATTGGCACGGAGACAAAAGAGCTTAGAAATAAAAGATAAATTTGGTGAAAGTATGTGGCAAAAGTACGGGATTGAGGAAGCAACATGGGAACCGGAGGAGGCAATGAGGAAACAATACCCAAACCTCTTTACTGGTAAGATTTCGAGGACGAAAATCCTAAAAGGGGGGGAGTTGTAATGGCGTAAATTCAATGTTATCGGAATAGTGGTTTCGTAACCATAGATCCGATTTAAAGAGAAATTTATTTCAATATTTTGCTTGAAAATTGATATGATTGGAAAATCGTATGAAATATTGATAGGAAAATTTTATCGATTTAGTGATTAGTTAGAAAAAGAAATTATTGAAGAAATTGGGTAAAATAAGGTATCGAGACCTCTATCTCGTAAAACCGAGTCGAAAATAATTTTATAAATATTTATGAGATGTTATTAATGTGGTATTAAAATTTCGTTAGGAAATTTTAATGTTTGGGTAGTCAATTAAATGAAAAGGACTGAATTGTAATAGGTGTAAAAGTTGCTAGAGTGATTAATAGCTTAAGAGTCTAATGAGAAAGGATTTAAAAGGAAATTAGACCCAAATGTTATTTGGGCTGGACGGAAAGGGTATGAAATCAGCAGAAAAATTGATAAATTAAGGGTAAAATTGGAATATTGCAAAATTAACTAAATAAAACTAGGACTAAATAGGAAATATCTAGATTTCTCTTCATTTCTCTTCAATTCCAGCAGCTAAAAACGCCATAGGAGGGTTCTCTAAGCTGGCATTTCATAATTTTTGCACCAAGTGAGTTAATCCTTGCCTTTTTCTTGTAATTTTTGTGTTTCTAAGACTTTTACAACTAGATCCTACTATTAAATTCATTAGTTTTTGATTTCATGGATGAAATTTAAAGTCACCATGGTTGAGTGCTGTAAGTTTATGATGAAATAGAATGAAATTAAAGCTTTAATTTGTTTATGAGATGATTTTATTAGGCAATTTCAATGGAAATTGATTTTTGGGACCTAATTGTGAAAATGTTTGGAATTAAAGTCTATTGCTGAAATTCTGATTCCTAAAGGTTGTAAACTAGTTTAAGGTGATAGAATAAAATGTTAATTGAGAAAAATCAGCTCAATTGAGAGGCTAATTGAGTAGGGACGAATTATCATTTATTAAAAGCTTAGGGGAAAAATGGTAATAAACAGCTTGCACTAAAACAGTTTGGACAACAGCAGTAGACTAACTTTGAAAAATCACCAAAAATTGTAGGAATCGAATTAGAAGATGAAAAAAATATGGAATTAAAGCTTATTGAGTCTAGTTTCTCATAGAAGAAATATTGTAAGCAATGGATTTGTAAATTTTGAGATATAATGAATTTTTAAGACAAGGTCAGAATGAATTCGGGTTCCCCTATTCTGACTTTGAAAAATTATAAAAAATTGAATAAAAATAATTAGGGACTTAAATTTATATTTATAGAATTATGAATGAGTCTATTTTTAATATAAACAAACGAGAACATCATTTGAATTCTGTATAAAGAGATAATTTATTTTTAGTGAAGAAGGGTCAGAACTGTTAGACAACAGAATAGGGGTGACTTTAAAGAATAAACTGTACTTATTGGATAAACTAAAAATTTGAAAATTTTATGGTAAAAATATATATGAGTCTAGTTTTATGGAAAATTAACGGATCTTAATTTGGAGATCTGTAGCTCAAGTTATAAATAATTTAGTGACTATGACTCAAGTAGACAGCTTTGAATGAACTATAAATAATAGTTGAATTATAAAGAATGTTGCATATGAACATGAAATGTATTAAATTGATAATTAAATTTATTTATTTAGATCCGGAAGATTCAAATACGAAGCTAGATCGAGGAAAGGAAAAAGTTCGAGATTAGTAGATTTTTATTGTTTATAAACAAGTATCAAGGTAATTCGTGTAACTTGAATTATATTCTTAAATGCTTGAAATGCATGTTTTTTATATGAATATGATTTGAATGTTCATTATATGAAAATTTATGAAACATTGATATATTTGATAAAATGGGAAGAAATCCCGTTTGAATGAAAGGAAAATTCGATGGATCTCTGAAAAGGAATTGACGGTAAAAAGGATCTAGCCCGGACGGGTGATCCTATCCTGATATAGCCCTCCCGAAGAATATGTGTAAAATGGATTTAGCCCGGACGGGTAATCCGAATTAGGGTCTGAATTTAGCCTGGACTGGTAATTCAGATCCAAGCTCATTAGAGTAATTGTCGTTGCAGGGATTTAGCCTGGACTGGTAATCCCGACAATACTCTATGAGTTTATATTGCAGGGGATTTAGCCTGGACTGGTAATCCCGCTGCAAGGTTGAGGTTCGCGGAGTGTGCTCTCTGAAATGGATATGTGCGCACATGAATATGAATTGACGGACCCGGAATTGTACAATAAATGTGTACCTCTGAAATCCATCGAAATTCCGATAAATTCAACGGGATAAATATGGAAAAATAACAAGGAAATGGAATCATGGAACGAGCTCATCAATCATGGTATATATATTATTGATACATGGAAATTATTGTACTAACTTGAATGTTGAGTTTGTGCATGTTAGGGTAATAATGCATTGAATGGATATATGAATGTTTATCATATTGTATTGAAAATATTTGGTAAGTATAACTCTTGTTACATGAGCTTACTAAGCACAAAGTGCTTACCCCGTTTCCTTTTTCCCTGTTTTGTAGTGTTAAGAGCTCGGAGGTCGGATTTGGTCGGAGACACATCACACTGTCAACCTCAGGATTTCGGTATATAAAGAAACTTTATTTTGGAAATCAATGGCATGTATAAGCTAACAAAGTAAATGTTAACGTGAAATGAATGTAAAGTTAGCCATTAGTATGGTTAACAAACCTGGTTATAGATATGTGATGACGTTATCTTATATAAATGCATGAATCTATCATGAAAATATGTTGAATTGATTTGGTTGATGTGGATTGGTCTCGATTTAATATTACAGGGAAGGTTAGATATTTATAAAAGGGCTATATTGAATATAAAAAAAATTAATTCGTAAACTCCAGTAATGCCTCGTACCCTATTCTGGCAATGAATACGGGTAGGGGTATTACATTTATTGGTATCAGAGCTACGGTTTAGCTGGTTCTAGGACCGATGTAGTAAATACGGGATTAGCTATACATGCCATTTAAATTATTATTGATAGTGTGATATCTCCTGACCATTTAAAATGTGTTTTTCTTATAGTAATGTCATCCGACCGAGCTCAATCTGAGGAAGCTGGGAGTCATGCTCCGGCTTCAGTACAAAGAGAAGAAACTAGTAGTAGAAGGCCCGAGACAGAGGGTCGAGGGGAGGAGGCAAAAACAGCCTTCTTTCAAATGATGAATGAATGGTTTAATCAATACTTAAGAACTAACCCTGTAGTGCAGCAAGTTCAAGCTCCCCCTCCTGCTCCTTCACCGGTTCTCGAGATCCCACAAGGTACAGGTACTGAATCTGTCAGAAAAGGGAAAGCTCCAGTAGATAAAATTCGAAAATATGGGGCCGAAGAATTTCGAGCAGCAATTGATGATGATTCCGAGCGGGCTGAATTCTGGTTAGAAAATACTACTCGGGTTCTGGAAGAATTATCTTGTACACCAGAAGAATGTCTGAAATGTGCCGTCTCACTGCTAAAAGATACAGCTTACCATTGGTGGAATACTAAAGCTTCAGTTGTTCCGAAAGAAGAAATTACATGGGAATTCTTTCAGACCGAGTTCAGAAAAAAATATATCAGCCAGAGGTTCCTTGACCAGAAAGAAAAGAATTTCTTGAGCTAAAATAGGGCAATAGATCAGTATCTGAATATGAAAGAAAATTTGTTCGATTGAGTAAATATGCTCGAGAATGGGTACAGTCAGAAGTTGAAATGTGTAAACGATTCGAAGAAGGGTTGAATGAAGACATTAAGTTACTGATCGGAATTCTTAAATTCGAGAGTTTGCTACATTGGCAGAGAGAGCTTATAAAGCAGAAGAATTGAGCAAAGAAAAGAAACAGGCTGAGAGGGAAGCTCGAATTTTTAATAAAAGACCGATGGGAAAATCCCAGTTTTCTGCTTCAAAGAAATTGAAGAAATATCAGGATCGTTCTACTTCAGCCATTGGGTATTCGGGCAAAGAGGAAGTTCTCAACGCACTAGTCCAAGGCCTTCTACTCCATCAGTGACCAGTGTTGGCAGTGTTGGCACTCCTAAACCGAGATGCCAGTACTGTAATAAAGCTCATTTTGGTGAATGCCGATTTAAGAGTGGGGCTTGTTACCAATGTGGTTCTTTTGACCATTTCCTCAGAGATTGTCCTAAAAGGGTTGAAAAAGAAGTTGAACATATATCGAAGCCGAGTAATCTAGTTTCGAGGGGCAGACCACCTCGACCATCCGGTAATGTCAGTGGTAGTCGAGGAGCTACAAAAGATACTATAGGTAGGCCTGAGGTACGAGCACCTGCTAGGACATATGCCATTCGTGCCAGAGAAAATGCTTCAGCACCCGATGTTATTACTGGTACATTTTCTTTACTTGATACTGATATTACTGCATTGATTGATCCTGGTTCTACGCATTCATATATATGTGTTAAACTTGCAATTGTTAAAAATTTATCTGTTGAACCTACTGAATTTGTGGTTAAAGTCTCAAACCCCCTGGACCAGTCTGTGTTAGTGGATAAAATTTGTAAAAATTGTCTACTGATGGTAAGAGGTTATTGTTTCCCGGCTGTTTGATGTTACTCCATTTGATGAATTTGACGTGATATTGGGTATGGATTGGTTAACCCAGCATGATGCGGTAGTAAATTGTAAACAAAAATATATTGTGTTAAAATGTCAGAATGGTGAGTTGCTCCGGGTTAAATCTGATCAGACAGAGGGGTTATCTGATATGATTTCAGTAATGGCAGCACAAAGGTATGTCAAAAAGGGGTATGATGCTTACTTGGCTTATGTACTCGACACCAAGGTATCTGAGTCAAAGATACAGGCAGTTCCAGTGGTATGTGAATTTTCTGATTGTTTCCAAAAGAATTACCAGGATTGCCACCAGAAAGAGAAGTGGAATTTTCTATAGATTTGATTCCGGGAACTACTCCGATCTCCATAGCTCCGTACCGGATGGCTCCTATAGAATTAAAAGAGTTAAAGACACAATTGCAAGAGCTTGTTGACAGGGGTTTTTTCGACCGAGTCATTCACCTTGGGGTGCTCTAGTTCTGTTTGTGAAAAAGAAAGATGGGCCTTTGAGATTGTGTATCGACTACCGGCAGCTTAATAAAGTAACCATAAAGAATAAGTACCCGTTACCCCGGATTGATGATTTATTTGATCAGCTGAAAGGTGCTACTATGTTTTCAAAGATTGATCTTCGATCAGGTTATTATCAGTTACGGTAAAGGAGTCAGATGTGCCAAAAACAGCCTTTAGAACTAGGTACGGGCATTATGAGTTTCTAGTTATGCCATTTGGGCTAACTAATGCACCTGCAGTATTCATGGATTTGATGAACCGGATATTCAGACCGTACTTAGACAGATTTGTAGTAGTATTCATTGATGATATTTTGGTTTATTCTCGGGATGAAGAAGAACATGCAGAACATTTGAGAATTGTGTTGCAAATTCTACGAGAGAAGCAATTGTATGCTAAATTCAGTAAATGTGAATTTTGGCTTCGAGAAGTGGTTTTCTTGGACACATTGTATCTGCCGAAGGCATCATGGTAGATCCAAGTAAAATCTCAGCTATTGTTAATTGGAGTCCACCGAAGAATGTATCTGAAGTTAGAAGTTTCTTGGGTTTAGCTGGTTATTATCGGAGATTTGTACAGGGATTCTCTATGATAGCTTCTCCAATGACTCGATTATTGCAGAAAGATGTAAAGTTCGAGTAGACTGATGAGTGTCAACAAAGTTCAACCGATTGAAAGACCTATTAACGAAAGCACCTGTATTAGTGCAACCTGAACTGGATAAGGAATTTTTTATTTACAGTGCTGCCTCATTAAATGGTTTAGGTTGTGTTTTGATGCAAGAAGGTAAAGTAATAGCCTATGCTTCAAGATAACTTAAACCACATGAAAGAAATTATCCAGCACATGATCTTGAATTAGCTGCTATTGTATTTGCGCTGAAGATATGGCGGCATTACTTGTACGGTGAGAAATGTCCTATTTATACTGATCATAAAAGCTTGAAATATTTGATGACACAGAAAAATTTGAATTTGAGACAGCGCAGGTGGCTTGAACTGATAAAGGACTATGATTTGATTATTGATTACCATCCGGGTAAGGCTAATGTTGTAGCTGATGCTTTGAGCCGAAATCTCTGTTTGCTTTACGAGCTATGAATACCCGGTTATCATTGACTGATGATGGTTCAATCCTAGCTGAATTGAGAGCTAAACCGACATTTTTACAGCAAATATGTGAAGCTCAGAAGAATGATGAGAAGTTACAGGTTAAACGGGCACAGTGTGAGTCAGGTAATGATTCTGAATTTCAGATTGGTTCTGATGATTATTTATTATTCAGAGGTAGGGTATGTGTACCTCAGAATTTAGAGCTCATACAGAAGATTCTACGCGAGGCCCACAGTAGTACTATGTCTGTACATCCGGGGAGTAATAAAATGTATAATGATCTGAAAAAGATGTACTGGTGGTCGGGAATGAAACGTGATATCTCTGAGTTTGTATCAAGGTGTTTAATATGTCAACAAGTTAAAGCTGAACATCAGGTACCTTCGGGGTTACTTCAGCCAATTACTATACTGGAATGGAAATGGGAAAGAATCACTATGGATTTTGTATCGGGGCTACCTTTGTCTCCGAGGAAAAAAGATGCTATTTGGGTGATTGTAGACCGATTGACAAAGCCAGCTCACTTTATTCCGGTACGTATGGATTATTCTTTAGATAAACTAGCTGAACTGTACATATCTGAGATTGTCAGGTTACAGGGAGTGCCTGTCTCCATTATATCAGATAGAGATCCCCGATTTACGTCTCGTTTCTGGGACAAATTGCAAGAAGCCTTGGGTACTCAGTTGTATTTCAGCACTGCATTTCATCCTCAGACAGATGGTCAATCTGAGCGTGTAATTCAAGTATTGGAAGATATGCTCTGATGTTGTATACTAGAGTTTGAAGGTAATTGGGAGAGGTATCTACCTTTGATTGAATTTGCTTACAATAACAGTTATCAGTCTAGTATTAAAATGGCTCCGTATGAAGCTTTCTATGGTAGAAAATGTAGAACACCGTTATATTAGACAGAGCTCAGTGAAAGGAAGATACATGGGGTTGATTTGATCCGGGAAACAGAAGAAAAAGTAAATGTTATTCGAGATAGTCTAAAAGCAGCTTCCAATCGTCAAAAATCATATGTCGACCTTAAGCGAAAAGAGATTAAATTTCAAGTCGGTGACAAGGTATTTCTGAAAGTGTCTCCTTGGAAGAAAGTTCTTCGATTCGGTCAAAAGGGTAAATTGAGTCCAAGATTTATCGGGCCCTATGAAATCATAGAAAGAATTGGACCGGTCGCTTATCGATTGGCATTACCACCGGAACTCGATAGAATCCATAATGTTTTTCATGTATCTATGTTACGACGATATCGATCAGATCCTTCACATGTTATTTCTCTGATAGAAGTAGAGATTCAACCGGATATGACTTACAGTGAAGAACCAGTCAAGATATTGGCACGGGAGACAAAAGAGCTTAGAAATAAAAAGATAAATTTGGTGAAAGTATTGTGGCAAAAGTACGGGATTGAGGAAGCAACATGGGAACCGGAGGAGGCAATGAGGAAACAATACCCAAACCTCTTTACTGGTAAGATTTTCGAGGACGAAAATCCTTAAAAGGGGGGGAGAGTTGTAATGGCGTAAATTCAATGTTATCGGAACAGTGGTTTCGTAACCATAGATCCGATTTAAAGAGAAATTTATTTCAATATTTTTGCTTGAAAATTGATATGATTGGAAAATCGTATGAAAATATTGATAGGAAAATTTTATCGATTTAGTGATTAGTTAGAAAAAGAAATTATTGAAGAAATTGGGTAAAATAAGGTATCGGGACCTCTATCTCGTAAAACCGAGTCGAAAATAATTTTATAAATATTTATGAGATGTTATTAATGTGGTATTAAAATTTCGTTAGGAAATTTTAATGTTTGGGTAGTCAATTAAATGAAAAGGACTGAATTGTAATAGGTGTAAAAGTTGCTAGAGTGATTAAATAGCTTAAGAGTCTAATGAGAAAGGATTTAAAAGGAAATTAGACCCAAAAGTTATTTGGGCTGGACGGCAAGGGTATGAAATCAGCAGAAAAATTGATAAATTAAGGGTAAAATTGAAATATTGCAAAATTAACTAAATAAAACTAGGACTAAATAGGAAATATCTAGATTTCTCTTCATTTCTCTTCAATTCCAGCAGCTAAAAATGCCATAGGAGGGTTCTCTAAGCTGGTATTTCATAATTTTTGCACCAAGTGAGTTAATCCTTGCCTTTTTCTTGTAATTTTTGTGTTTCTAAGACTTTTACAACTAGATCCTACCATTAAATTCATTAGTTTTTGATTTCATGTATGAAATTTAGAGTCACCATGGTTGAGTTCTGTAAGTTTATGATGAAATAGAATGAAATTAAAGCTTTAATTTGTTTATGAGATGATTTTATTAGGCAATTTCAATGGAAATTGATTTTTGGGACCTAATTGTGAAAATGTTTGGAATTAAAGTATATTGCTGAAATTCTGATTCCTAAAGGTTGTAAAATAGTTTAAGGTGATAGAATAAAATGTTAATTGAGAAAAATCAGCTCAATTGAGAGGCTAATTGAGTAGGGACGAAATTATCATTTATTAAAAGCTTAGGGGAAAAATGGTAATAAACAGCTTGCACTAAAACAGTTTGGACAGCAGCAGTAGACTAACTTTGAAAAATCACCAAAAATTGTAGGAATCGAATTAGAAGATGAAAAAAATATGGAATTAAAGCTTATTGAGTCTAGTTTTCATAGAAGAAATATTGTAAGCAATGGATTTGTAAATTTTGAGATATAATGAATTTTTTGAGACAAGGTCAGAATGAATTCGGGTTCCCCTGTTCTGACTTTGAAAATTATAAAAAATTGAATAAAAATAATTAGGGACTTAAATTTATATTTATAGAATTCTGAATGAGTCTATTTTTAATAGAAACAAACGAGAACATCATTTGAATTCTGTATAAAGAAATAATTTATTTTTAGTGAAGAAGGGTCAGAACTGTTAGACAACAGAACAGGGGTGACTTTAAAGAATAAACTGTACTTATTGGATAAACTAAAAATTCTGAAAATTTTATGGTAAAAATATAAATGAGTCTAGTTTTAGGAAAAATTAACGGATCTTAATTTTGAGATCCGTAGCTCAAGTTATAAATAATTTAGTGACTATGACTCAAGTAGACAGCTTTGAATGAACTATAAATAATAGTTGAATTATAAAGAATGTTGCATATGAACATGAAATGTATTAAATTGATAATTAAATTTATTTATTTAGATCCGGAAGATTCAAATACGAAGCTAGATCGAGGAAAGGAAAAAGTTCGGGATTAGTAGATTTTTATTGTTTATAAACAAGTATCAAGGTAAGTTCGTGTAACTTGAATTATATTCTTAAATGCTTGAAATGCATGTTTTTTTATATGAATATGATTTGAATGTTCATTATATGAAAATTTATGAAACATTGATATATTTGATAAAATGGGAAGAAATCCCGTTTGAATGAAAGGAAAATTCGATGGATCTCTGAAAAGGAATTGACGGTAAAAAGGATCTAGCCCGGACGGGTGATCCTATCCTGATATAGCCCTCCCGAAGAATATGCTTAAAATGGATTTAGCCCGGACGGGTAATCCGAATTAGGGTTTGAATTTAGCCTGGACTGGTAATTCAGATCCAAGCTCATTAGAGTAATTGTCGTTGCAGGGGATTTAGCCTGGACTGGTAATCCCGACAATACTCTATGAGTTTATATTGCAGGGGATTTAGCCTGGACTGGTAATCCTGCTGCAAGGTTGAGGTTCGCGGGAGTGTGCTCATTGAAATGGATATGTGCGCACATGAATATGAATTGATGGACCCGGAATTGTACAATAAATGTGTACCTCTGAAAATCCATCGAAATTCCTATAAATTCAATGGGATAAATATGGAAAAATAACAAGGAAATGGAAATCATGGTATTGACGAGCTCATCAATCATGGTATATATATTATTGATACATGAAAATTATTGTACTAACTTGAATGTTGAGTTTGTGCATGTTAGGGTAATAATGCATTGAATGAATATATGAATGTTTATTATATTGTATTGAAAATATTTGGTAAGTATAACTCTTGTTACATGAGATTACTAAGCACAAAGTGCTTACCCCGTTTCCTTTTTCCCTGTCTTGTAGTGTTAAGAGCTCGGAGGTCGGATTTGGTCGGAGACACATCACACTGTCAACCTCAGGATTTCGGTATATAAAGAAACTTTATTTTGGAAATCAATGGCATGTATAAGCTAACAAAGTAAATGCTAACGTGAAATGAATGTAAAGTTAGCCATTAGTATGGTTAACAAACCTGGTTATAGATATGTGATGACGTTATCTTATATAAATGCACGAATCTATCATGAAAATATGTTGAATTGATTTGGTTGATGTGGATTGGTCTCGATTTAATATTACAGGGAAGGTTAGATATTTATAAAAGGGCTATATTGAATATAAAAAAAAAATTAATTCGTAAACTCCGGTAATGCCTCGTACCCTATTCCGGCAATGAATACGGGTAGGAGTATTACAGAAATGGACTTGAATTTAACAAATATTTTTAATATTTTTAATAACTCTTAAAAGTTATATAAGCATTTTAATCAAAATAAAATATTTTAGATAATCTATGGCATTGTAAAATTGAGGTACCAAATCAAGTCAAAAAATTGAAATATAAAAATTAATCTTAAATTCGAGTGTTGCGTAGCGACCAAAATTAAAAATTGATCATTGTTATATAACTTTAAATTTGAGTATAGCATAGGGACTAAAATTGGAAATTTATCATTTTTGTATATAATGCGAACAAAAATAAAAGAAAAGGAAAGGTTAGTCCATGTCAACCAAGGAAGGTTCCTGCTTTGATATATACCAGTATGATTCTCAGCTTTGCTTTTGGATCGATTATTTGTTTCTGTCAATTTATGGAGTAAATATTTAAAGGTTAAAATATATTTTAATTTTATTTTTATTTTTAAATATTTAAATTTTTTTTTCTTAGATTTAAAAATTTAAGTCCAATTGTTGTCACTATTAAAATTTTTCTATTAAATTTATTTGTGTGACATTTTGAAATGGGTTAATTATTTGTTTGTATCAAATTATGGAGTAAAAATTTGACGGTTAAAATATGATTTAAGTCCTTATATGCTTTATGGATTTGAAATTTAGTCTCTTTATTTTATTTTTCAGGAATTTAGTTCCTTTACTTTTCAAAATTAAAAAATTTAGGTTAAGTTGTTACCACTGTTAACTTTTTCAGTTAAATTCAATGGTATGATATTTTAAAATTAAAAAAAAAAACTTCGTAGTGGCATAATAAAAAAATTATATTAAAAATGCTTATATGATTTTCTTTTTCTTAGAAAAAAAACATTCAGACTCATCATGATAGAATAATATTTTTTTGTTGGAATGGTACTCTTAAAAAAATGGCTACAGCATTTATAATTGAAATAGTTAACACTATTAACTATTTAGAGTAATTAATGACATTATAAAAGTAGGACTAAATTATGTCAAAAATTAAAGTATATGGATTTAGTCCAAGTTTTAGCATGGTATAAGGTTCAAAATTAAAATTTGACCATTGTCTTATAATGTCAAAAAAAAGTAAGGCAAACCCAAAAGATATGTCTATCCTTAAAACCCTTAACACATTCAAATTATATATAACTACGTAACATTTTAATTAGAAATTTAACTATATTAACTATTTGGATTTAACTAATAACATTATGAAAATATAAGACCGAATTATGTTAGAAATTAAGGAATAATAAAAGGACGGTGAGTACTAAAGGTGCCCTTGGGTCAACTGAGGCCTGGTTATAGAATATTTTCAAACCCAGGCCCATTTTGAGGTCATGCCGTCCAAAAAACTCCATTTTACTACTTAAAAATTAAAAAAATATTAAAAAATATTTTTTAGTTGTTATTTTATATATTTTTATAATTAAATTTTAATTTAAAAATATTTTTTATTCTTTAGTTGAATTAAACTAACCTGAAATAAAAATTTTTTATTTAAACTCGACCCAAATCAAGTCAGACTTGTTGAGTAGGTAAAGTACTCGACCCTTAGATAGGTCTAGTGAGTACCCATGTGTCAACAGGAGGAAGTTCCTTTTAACCTTATTTTTATATATAGTTAAGTAAATATAGTTATATAAATAGATTTTATCCGGTAAAAATAAAAAGTTCACTGATCAATATGGTTTTTTGTCACAAAATTGTATTTTCCCAAAATATTTTTTAAGCTAATATTTCTATGCCCACGTTTATCATTTTCTCTTAGTTGTAGGAGAATTTGTATTTTAGGATTCTCTTTAATAATTTTGTATTTAACTATTACATATTTGATTTAAGATAGTATGATATTGACACATGTCAAGTCTTTATTTTTTATTTTTTTTACAGTATTTTGAAATATATTTAACTTAAGATAATATGATCTTTAACACTTAAAACTATGAGTCAAGTTTTCTTCTTTCACAATATTTTCAAACGGATTTGATTTAAGATAATTTGACATTAACATTTAAGGCTGCCGAGATGATTGTGCTTATGCCCATTCCCTTCTTATCTATATGTTATTCAAAATTTTTATTCAAAAATCATTTTCAAAATTTCTCTTAATTATATCAATAATTCAACAACTAATTAACTATAACTGAGATAAATCTAGTAAAGAATCCACATATTTAGATAAAATAATACTCGAACATGAAATCTCAAAATTCTTAAGATTTAAAATTTTCCCTTGAACTTATTCTAACTTTTAAGCATTGGTAAATATAAGGAAAATTTGAAAGATGAAAAATAGAAGGTGATTTAAAATAAATTCATAAATTAAAATCATCTCTCGCAATTTAACCTAGAAATTAGTAGAGAGCAATGAAGAAGTGATTTAATTCAAGCGACTGTAATTTACGGCGCCGTTTTAAAGGTGAGCTAGCTATAAATGCGATCTGTGTCAACATGATGGAAGAGGCAGCAGCTACAATTACGAACCTCACATTTGCTTTTGTCCCTTTCTCTTCTCTCAGTTCACTTCCCACAACACCAACACGTGCCTAGATTTTATAATTTCTTTTCTAAGATCCTCCAATAACAAAAATTGTATTTCACTTTTCAATAAAAACTAATTATACTAAATTAAAGTTCTTTTAACACTATTTTCAGGGTGAAGTCTAAAATTTTTGTTTGGAGTAATGGAATTAAATTATATATTTTTATAATAATAAAAATATAATTTTATCATTTTAATAGTATACTTTATAATTTAAAAAAAATAAATTAAATTTTTATTATTTTTAAGATGTTAAAGTATAATTTTATCATTGTTAATTTAAAATTTTATATATTATAAAAGAACTTAAATAAAAAAAAATTCATTTTAGAAGGTTAACTTTATCATTGACTATTTTCTCTATTTATTAAAATTTACTTAAAATGCATCAGCTTTTTATTATTCGATTATACTATAATATAGGAAATATATATTTTTAATAAAATTAAAATATAATAAATTGATTATATAAAGATTATATGAGTAACTGTCAACATTCCAGGTATTTTTCTAAAACCACTGGAAAGAAATCCTGAAATTACTACTTTTGAAAAATATATATTTTTTAAGGTTTTTATTTTTTAATAGAATTTTTAAAATTACTCATAATTCATTTCAATTTTAATTTATATTTTTTATACAAAGTTTATTTCTATCCGTATAATAATAAATCGATATAATAATAAATTTAACCCTCAATTTATATGAATGGTCTAAATTTGATACTCAAAATTAGAGAGTAATGGAAACTGTGGCAGCAACGAAACCAGTAATCAAATTGGCTGAAACCTCCAGCTCCAATTTCACAACTTCAACGTAATTATATATGTGTGTGTGTGTGTGTTTTCTTAGAACTAATTTGTGTTCTGTTTCTCTGTGTCTTCATCGTTGTCTTGTTTTGATGGGTGTTTTAGGAAACTGAAGTCATGTGCACCAAAGACTTGGCAGTTCAAGGTCGTATGTGAAGGAAAGACGTGCCTGCAAAAATGCTCGGATCGCCTTTGCCCTCACTCTCGCCGGCTGCCAATGAAGACCAGTTCAAGGTGTTGCCGGAAGCTAATGATGATCCTCGTGACGATTCGTTTGTGTGCATGTGTTTCAGACCCACCAAATTCTAAGATATGCTTCATTAGCATATTATGAAAGAAAACACCCTTGACAGGGAAATTGAACATGAACTGAAACACAGTACTAAACAAGTTCCACTGTATGTCCCATTATTTCTCTCATGATTGTTACAGTTTCGCTGCTGCCCTCGCTTCCATTTCTGTCTAATCTTGAGGATTAAATTGAAATTATTTGTAAATTTTGTAAGTTAATTTTTTAAAATTATGACTACATCAATATAATATCTAAAAGTTAAAGCCTAAATTTATTATTATACTAACTTTTTAACTGCCATATCACTCTCCCATTAGAGATTTAACTGCACTTAACGAAAATGAAGTAAAAGAAACAATCTCAATTAGTTGGGTAACCAAATTAAAAAAATTTGATAGTTACGTAACCAAAAAATGAAATGAGTAATAGTTGGGTGATTTGTGGTGTACTTTTCCTTAATCTTTATTTTGATTCATCACTATTATATATTTTAGGCATAATAACAAATTTAATCATCAATGTTTACATCTTTTCTCAATTTAGCCATTATTTTATTTTTTAGCTAAATTTTGACATTTATAACCTTTAAAAATGAGTGAAATTACTTTTTTTTTAAACAAAAATACCAAAACATTAATTTTTTAGTGATGTTGACGTGACAACTTACGCAAAAATTTATATGCACTTCATATTGACATAACATTATTTGACTTATATATATCATCAACAAATAATTTAAATTATTAAAAATATTCAAAAAAATAAAGTTTTTAAAAATTCAATAAGATTAACATGAAGTACAAACATATTGCCATGAGAGTTGTCATGTTTAAAAATTTAACATTTTAGTTAGTATCTTAATTAAAAACAATAATTCCACTCCTTTTAAAATATAAACATTAAAGAAGTATTTGGTTCGTCGAATCTTAGATTAAGTTTCTTAATAAGATTACGAGAATATAATATTACTGATGGAATGTGGCATTAAGTTATTTGGCTCACTTAGCCGAAATGCAAGATTCAGTTGTTTAGTTGACAGAATATTAGATTATCTAAAAGAATATTTTACTCAATTGTCCTTGCTATATAATTTTTTTTAAACAAGTTTAATTCTTTTAATATTTTTTAATCTTAATTTCCATAAAATTACGATAAATTATTACAATTCTTACTTTTTATTACAATTTATATTAGTAAGTAAATATTTGTGTTGAAATAAATTTATAAATCATAATTATAATAATCCATGAAAACTGATTACAAACACTAACCATAATTATCGTTATAACCATAATTAATATATTAATAAATAAAATATAATGATTATAATAGTTTATTATTAATAAATATATATTAATTAGTCTTTAAGAAAAAATCTTAAATTGATTAAAATAACATTAAAAATAAATTAATTCAAAATTTAAAATTGCGCTCCTAATATAAAATTCTTAAAAGGATAAACTATAATTAAATTACACCTTATATTATGAGATGCCAGTAATATGAAATTACGGGATAAAATTAAAATGTTAGAAACCTAAACACTATAGGCGAAATAAACCACTCTAAAAATTAAAATTTACAATTTTTTAAATAAATTTTTTTGTTATAATTTCAATTAATAGGCCGTCGGCCTCAACGTAACCTTCCACTTCGAGTTCAGGCTCCACCCTATTTTCTATTTTTCTATTTTTTTTAATTTTCTTAGCCTTTCCTTGTGCGGCTTTTTAGGTACAATTTTCTCTTTAAATTTGCTTTAAAAAAATCTTAGCAAGAAACAAGACAGCCAGTGATGTTGGAAGAATCAATGTCGACTGTACCTTCTTCTTCCCTTTGGGCTTCCATTTTCAGCTGGTTTACCCCTACTGTTTTCTTTGTCTTTCTTAACATTACTATTGGTACTATCTTTTTCACTTCCACCTTCTCTTCCAACAATTCTGGCGCCGCCGCTTCTGGCGGTGTCGGCGATGGCCCATCACTCCACGAAGGAGATGAAACAAACGACCCTAGACTCCTTCCATCCCCATCTGTTTTACAAAGGCTCAAATCCATCAACTTGTACTCTTACAGATCCCAACAACCTTTTACTTCCACCACCACCACCGCCGAAATCCCAGATTCCGGCGCTGATTTCCATATCTCTTTTCAACAACAAACCAGTGAAACTGAAACCACACCTGAACCAGTCCCAACCCACCTCGTTAGATCTCCTTCTGTTTTGCAAAGGCTTAAATCTATAAACCTCTATGGCTACTTCTCCCCGGAGCAAAAACCCCATGAGATTAGCTCCCATTACACTCCCGAGGAAGAAGAAATAAAAGAACCCGAACAAGTAGAACAAACCCAAGGTGAAGAGGTAGAACAAACCCAACGTGAAGAGCGAGGCTTTGATGAAATATACAGTGAGTTGAAGCGTAACAATCAAGTTACGAGGACTAAATCCGACTCCGAACCGGCATCCGGGGAGGTACCAACGAAGCTTCCGAAGAAGATGAAGAAATCAGCGAGTGTGAAGTCACCGTTTTCGCATTTCGAGGAAGATGACATATTGGAAGCTCGACGGCCTGCGACTATGAGGGAAGGGAAACGTAAAGCTACGGAGGAGGACGATGAAGTAGATGCCAAAGCCGATGATTTTATCAACAAGTTTAAGGAGCAGTTGAAGTTGCAGAGGATGGATTCTATACTTGGTACAAGGAGATGGTGATGAAGTAACAAAGCGTAGATCTGCTACTAATATTGTTTAATTTACATGTGTTTTGAACTTTTGTGTTCAAAAAAATATATATGGGAGTTTAGCTTCAATTTCAATGGCGCTTTAATCCATTAAAGTCCATGGCATTTAGGGTATTTTTGTTTTTTGCCATTGCCATTCTTAGCATTAGGATCTGGAGCTTTTTTAGAACTTAGAGATTGGATTCAATGGAATTTAATTAGAAAAAAAAAAGAAGCAGCTGCAACTGAAACAGTAACAAAGCTGCAAAAGACTCTAAGCCCTACAATTAAGATAAAGTGATGACTTTGGTGGTGGCACTGCCAGTGGCAGTGGCACAGCCTGCTGGTCCTTCATCCTGCAGCTTCATGACTAATGCAAATTAAACAAATGCAAGGATTCTGCAGACGGATAACTAATGCAAATTAAGCATATGAAAAAGATGTTAGCAGTTAAAACTACCATATAGCTTCTCTGTTAATATTGAGATTGCATTTTTCATCTTTTATTCAAAAAATAAATAAATTAATTTATATCCGTTAAATTAAAAAATAAATTAGTTATTTTATTAAAAATTTCACATATTTTTACTGTTAGATACTAGTGTTATTGATAGAATAACCAAACAATTACGCATGTCGTGTCATGTATGCCTTAGTTTGACGTACAAAAATTAATTTTTAATAGTAAAAATGAAAGGACCAATTTGCTATTGGATCTGATGTATATGGATTAATTTGCCTAATTTTTTAGTAACTCTTAATACAAAAGCATCTATAATACTTTTACAGATGTTAACATTATTTAAAAAATTAAGATATTTTTCAAATCCTATTTACAATTATATATATTAATTATTTCAAAATTTATAATTATTTCTTTTCTAAAATTTAAATAATTTTATTTTTTAATATAATATATATTATCATTATACTCCATACTTGTTAATTTTAACCTTCCTTCTTCTCCCAACCTTAATGCTCCCCTTCCAATAACAAATGCTGATCATTCTTTTGCTTAGCTTAACCATATGTGGCTATGGATCTTAACTTTCAATTTAATTGGTTAAATCGAAATTTAATTTGTTGAACACTTTAACCATGTAAATTTAATCGAAAATGTAAATAATATATTAAATTGATAAAAATAGAAAATCGAGAAATAAAAATCATTTTTTATTATTTTTGTATATTTTTTATTCAAAAGATTATTAATTTTTGGTAACTTTATTTTGGATATTTGTCATCATCTAATTTATTGACAATGTATATAATTACACATTGTTATTTCATAAATTTAACAAATATATCCTTGAATTTTCTTTTATATTTTTACTTATTTAGAATTTATTTTTGAATGTTTATTGATTTATATTTTGAATGATTGAGTTGTAAGTCCATATGTGAATTTACGTACTTTATTATATTTGTATTTGTTTCTTAACATTTTTTAATATACATACAATTAAATTATTGAATATTATATTATATTGTATATATACAAGTATAGAACGTTTTTATCTATCATTAAAAATGTTATGCAATATGTTAACGAATATTTAATATTATTGGCAAATGTTAAGATTTTCGGTCTTTTGATTATTTAAATTTAAGTTTTTATTATACAACTCCCACATGTATGTTTATATTATAAAGGGCACAAATATTTTATAAGAGCGATTTGTCTTTTACATCACGTAACATAATAATCACTTTGATGGATGTTGTATGTATCCATCTCCACTTTACACATCTCGTTTCAATTTAATTTTTACTAATTTTTTCTAATATTTTTAAAAGTAAATAAATATTTAAACATAATTCTTCAAGAGAAATATTTAAACATAAAACATATGAGTTTTTTTTATAACACTATTTTTCATTTTTACCTTTTTAATAGTTATAAATATACAAGAATAAAATAATCTCATATAGTGAAATAAGTTGAGATAAGATCAGATAAGCAATTACCACAATTGTTTCACACCTAGGGTCTTAAAAAATTTAAAAAAAAAATACTCCTCAATGTTAAAAATCGATAATGTCATTAAATTTGTTAGAATTTTAAATTAGCTTTGCAGTTAGGGACTAAGTTGATAGGATAGTAAAATTGAGTAGTAAATTGCGTAGCTAAAAGTTTAAGAGTGATTTGCAAAAGAAAATATATTAGGGGTTTTATGTTGGAATTTTCCCATTGAGCAATTAAACAAAAAGGGAAAAGAAAACCACACCCTTTTCATAAATCATCATCAGCCTCCTCCTTTTCATATATATATATATATATGGGGACGGGTAGATGCACTTATACCGATATAAAATTAAAGTGATTTTACATTCATTTATATATTGTTGTTCGGCTAATATTTTAAACATTTCGTTAAATTTATCAATATAATTATACTTGTAATGTATGTAAAATTTTAAATCAATCTGATATTTCTATTATATTGATCTAAAATACTATATATATTAACATTTATTAAACAGTTAATTATTTTTTTACATAAAATAAATAGTTAAATAATCTATATGAATAAAAATAAAATATGATGATTAAATCATTAAAATATTAATCATGTAAAAATATATAAAAGAAATGTAAAACAACTTTCAATTTACACTAATATAGATGAATCCTCCCCTATATATTATTATTCCTTTGTCAACTGTTTTACTTTTCAATTTGGTGGTTGCATTCTATTGTTCCTTAGTAGTTGTTGTTTAGTGACCTCAACATATCGACAACAATGTCAATGTCAATTAAGTTAAGCCTTAATCTGTAATATTTGATTAGTTTTTATTTATAATATAGTTAATTAAATGATTTTAAATTAAACTTGTGAGTTACATTAACTTAAAGAGGGATTAATATTATTTTGATTATGCCTATTTTATATTTTGGTCTAATTTAAATATAATATTAAGATTAAATTAAATTCTAATTTTATTGATTAATTTAGAAACTAGTTTTTGATGCACTTAATGCTGTTTTTTTTTAGAGTTCCGTTTTTTAATATAAGTTTTAAGTTTTATACTGAAGCGAAAGAGTTAGGTGAATGTCGAAATCGACTTTTGTTGATTCACAAATGTTTAATAAAAATTTTAAAGTATAGAGGTCTTTATATTGTTTATTGTATCGTGAGGACTGTTTTGAGTGTTTGGAAATATCGTTATTACTATTATTATTAAATATTTCTTAAAATTTCTTTTTAAAAATTATAGTATTTTTATTTTTTAAAAAATATTATTTTTAAAGTATATTCTTTAAATTTATTTTTAATTTTTAAATTATTTACTGGCATGATATATAAGATAAAATAATAAAAAATAGATAGGGGAAAAAATTGAGTAAATATCAATTAATGGTAAATGGCAAGTCATTAGTCAAACGATTTTATACAATTACACAGGTTGAGAGTTCAATTATTACGATTATTAATTTTTTGTAAAAGAATTTAATTGATAGTTGACCGTTAATTGAAACGGGCTTTACTATTTTTTTTACTCATGTTGCTGACTTTATTGATTTTGTCCTATTTTATGTTATATGTCAAATTAGCTTTATTTCAAGGTGGCATGTTACTGTGATAGTTCAAAAAGTTATTCACTCAATGAAAGTTAAGAAAAGTAATGGTGCTTGGATGGCTATTAAAATTGATCTGGAGAAGGTATATGAGGGTATCCGGTGGGATTTTTTGGACGACTGTTTGTCTGAGATTGGTATTCCTGGAAAATTCCATCGCCTTATTATGCATTATGTTTCGTCTTCTTCTATGCAGGTTCTCTACAATGGTGCGTGTACGACAACGTTCTCTCTGGCTAGATGTTTGTAAGAGGACGATCCCTTTTCGCCTTACTTATTTGTAGTTGGCATGGAGAAATTAGGTCTCTGTATTACCTTAGCTGCGGCCAATGGGTCATGGAAATCCATTAGATTTGCGAGAGAAGGGCATCCTCTGTCCCACTAATTCTTTTCTGATGATTTGGTGCTCTTAACGAGAACGGATTTAGTTCAGGCTTCACTTGTCAAACAAATTTTAGACCATTTCTGCATTGAGTTAGGCCACAAAGTGAGTGTTTTCTTCTCCAGTAATATCTCTACTGCAACTGCCAACTCTTTGAGTGTTAAGACTGGGTTTTCAACTGGTGACAGATCTTGCAAAGTATTTGGGCATACTTTTCCATCAAAGAGTTACGAACAGCTCTTTTTCCTTTATGTTAGATACAGTCCGTCGAAAGCTCAAAGGGTGGAAAGCTTGCCTCCTACCTTTAGCTTGTAGAGTTACCCTAGCCAAATTCGTTTTGCTCTCGATCACAATGTATTTTATGCAAACAACCAAGGTCCCTGAGGGCACAACTTTGTGGGTAAGAGTTGTTAAATCTTACATTTGGCGTTCGATTTCGAGGATTTGGTCTATCGGGAAGGGATCTAAAGTAAGTTTCTGGTTGGATTCAATGGTTCCTAATCTTGATCCTTTCAAACCACATTACTTACAATGGTCTACTGCAATGCACACAAGAGGGCAAGAACCAGGTTTATGCTGCTTCACAAAGCCTCCAGGGCATTGCTAGCCTCTTCGGATGCAAGATCATACGACTACTACAGTTATGTCCTCATTTTCCTGTGTCCTATGACCAAAAAGAAATTGTTTCCCATCATATTTCTTTTATTTCGTATTTAAAATTTTTCAAAATTAAGCAAAATCGAGGAACTTTATTTAAAATAGTTTATGACTGGTCAATGCAAAATGTAGGTATAATGGAGAACATAAATAATTGCGGTAGACACCATGATTCCCATTAAACATGCCATCTAGAATCAATTGCCATGTCCTCCAAAGTTGTCACAAGAAAGGAAAAAGGAAAAGAAAAAAATAATTCCGGTTAAATTCTGGTTTTGGCCCCTCTAATATGCCTTCGATTTTAAATTTAGTTCTTATACTTTAATTTCACATAATTTGATTCATCATTTTTATTAGGTAGTCCAAATAGTTAATGGTCTAGTTAACATCTTTTTATGTTAACATGATGATATGATTTTTCTTAAGAACACCCCTTACAACAAAAAAGTCCATGTTAACGAGTATTAACGATTTGAAAGAACTAATGACATTATTAAAGTACATAGATTAAATACTAAATTTGAGCATAATGGAGGGACCAAAATCAAAATTTAACCAAAAGAACCCACAAAAATTAGATATAAAAAGAAGAGCTATTTTACATCAACCTCCTCCATAGCCTTTTTCTACTCTTATTCTTTGTTCTTCCTTTACAAAAGAACACTCATCTACCAAATCAGTCTTGAATAGCCAAAAACAAATCCAATGGCAGATTACAAGAGCTCAAGATCCTATGGTAATGGGACGATGATGCAGCTTGAAACCTACCAT
This sequence comes from Gossypium hirsutum, assembly GCF_007990345.1. Taxonomy (NCBI): domain Eukaryota; kingdom Viridiplantae; phylum Streptophyta; class Magnoliopsida; order Malvales; family Malvaceae; genus Gossypium; species Gossypium hirsutum. The sequence goes on along the minus strand of NC_053430.1, from coordinate 2,476,610 downwards.
GAACCACCACCACCACGTCCAGCTTCTAATTATGATTTGTGGTGCTATATTGCTCCATATTCACAGTCCCACATGGCCGACAACTATTACCCCCACAATGGGAATTGTTCAAAGCCATGGAACTTTGGTGAGCTTGAATTCCAAAGGAAAAAAAGGGTTGCTACCTACAAGATGTATAGTGCAGAAAGTAAGGTGAAAGGGTCTTTGAAAAGGAGCTTTAGATGGCTTAAACATAAATACATACAAGTTGTCTATGGTTGGTGGTGATTCTTTTTCAGCTTCTTGTTCCTATTTTCTCTTAAGTTAAATTTTTTTCTTGTTTATGTTGGAGTTATGTGTTAAAAAGGATTCTTTTTAATCAAATTACTAGGGGATTAGCTTGATTTTTGATTCATTACCTGAAAAATAAATTCTGGGTGTTTATTTAAATGTTAAATCCTTTCAAATACTTGTTGATCTTACTTTGTTATTGCTATTTCAATGCTCTCTTGTTTCAGAGAAATCCCACTCGAGTTCATATTTGGTTTCTTCTGGTTAAGCACTTGAGATACAATATCATGTAAAGTGTAAGAAAAACTAAAAAAGGAGAAACATAATAGAAAACCAGGGCAAGATTTTGGGCTAAATTAGCCATATATGTCAAAAAAAATTTGTTAATTGATTAAATAGGTCAATTTTTAAAAAATTAAGGGAAATAAGTCATTTTTTTAATGTGAAAGCTCGTTCAGCTCTGACATGTTGGGAAAGCGCACTCAGCTAGAAGCGTTTTCTAAAAATTTCAAAGAAAACATGTACAGCTCGACGCGCTTTAACATGTACAGCTCGGCGCGCTTTCCCTGACATGTTAGTAGAAAGCTCGCCCAACTGGACTAGCTTTCCTGCCAACTGTGCAAAAAGTACATCTAGTTGGATGTGCTTTCACTCTCTCTCCAAAAACGGTCTATTTCTCTAAATTTTCAAAAAATCAACCTATATGATCAATTAACAAAAAATTTCGATATATTTAACTAATTTAGTTACGATTTGGAATGGTGAAAATACTTTCTTTAAAGTTTATTTTTTATTAATTTTTAGGATTAAGAAAATTAAAGAATTAAATTAGAATTGTGAAAATGAAATATTATTTGGCGCTACAATTTAACATACAATAATAATTTAAACTCGAAAAATAAATTCATCAATATTAGTAATAATTCTCTCAATTGCATAATCTAAAAGCCCTTTTAAAAAAAACAAGTAATCTTGCAAATTACATGTTACGAATTGATAACTCACATGTGATTAACTTGTAGATACATCTAACAAAATTATAGCAAAATTTCCACTTGTTGGATAAATGGACTTATATTTCTTTCAAAAATGTAGAAGATTCAATCTCAACTTTTGCTAGTGAGATTTAATCAATCTTCTTTGAGAACAAGCAACACTTGATAAATGAAGAATCTTTAAGTTCTTTAATAAATATTCAAGTAAATTCTCATTTCGTTGCATCATTATTGATCAAAATAGTTTAACCAGTCATGCCAGCTAAATTAATACATTGGACTAGTAAACTCCAGGTTTATTATCTCATGTGATTCAACAATACCAACATAAACTTCTAGTTTACTAAAGTATGTGATTTGACCATATTAATATATGCTTAGTATAAACTAGAGGCAAAGAAAATAGTTTTCCAATACAATAAAATAAAATCCGAAACTACATGCATTTGTTGCAAATAATATCAATTTACAAAATGCGCACAAACAAATATTTTCTTTGCATAAGTGTATATAGAAAAGTAAGCATACAAGTATATCATAATTGCACAACAATTAAAAGATGAAATATAGTATGTAGCTATTAATCAAATTACAAAATATAGACATGGAGTTAGTGAAATATAATATGGAATTATTAATCTGAATTTCAACATTAGTTTTATTATCAATCTCCACATTATCTTCATTTTTCCACTTCTGGTGATGAGAAAAATTATCATGATGATCCCTTTTACTATTATTATAAAGCGACTTATTACGTCCATGTCAAAGATGATGACGTATTTATATGTTGTTACATTTGTTTACAGGAATCGTTTCACAATCAAAACTCAATCTTTCTCTATCCTTTACAAATTAAAGATAAGTATCATATTTATAGTAGGAGTGATTCATACAAAATATAATTTTATTCATTCATAATCTCAATATGAGATCAATTACAAGAATGACTAGAACATACATTCATTATCACTTTGTTTCTTCGGATAACAATGTATTAGCTCTTCTATAGCTTTAAATTAATTTTGTACCACCAAAGATTGGCTTGTTCATTACTTAACAGGAAAAGTGCTTCTTATCCCTAAGCATAGCATGCATGATTGTATTGTCTAGGGACATATGTTTCTTTTCCTTTGAGAAATATTAATATGGTGAATAAATATTTGATTGTACGATAGGTACATTCATATATTGAGAACGTAAGTTACTTCTTCTCCATTTCTAGTTGTGAACCACTTATCATATTCATAATTATGCCATTTAAATTTATTATGCTTGCATTCATTTTAGGGCTTAGGATTTAATATGATGCCCTTTTATATGTGTAAATGAATCCTTTTTATTTAAAGAAACTCTATACCACAAATACTTATACAAGAATTAACATACTATCAATATCATTAAGAGCCCTAACTTCAAAGGATATCAAATAAAATAACATTAGAATAGTATAGAATAATTAAAACCTCTAGAGATCATAGGTAACTAATCAGATAAAAAAACAACGAAATGGAAGATAAATAATATATAAGCAATTATATGCATATATAACTATATTTATCAATACTTGCGAGTTTCCTTCACTTTTCCATGAGGAGTTGTCTGCTATAAAAATGAACAAGGTCAAGTTTTGGACAAATAAAAATTTAATATTTTCTTAATTTCGATCATTATAAAGACAACCAAATCATATTAAAAGATTAAGGGTAAATTACACCAACAGTCACTCAACTTTGGGGTAGCTAACAAAACAGTCACTTAGGTTTCATTTTAGTCACTCAACTTTCGAAAAGTTACAAAACAGTCACTAACGTTATGAAAAAGCGAAAAAATAGTCACTGATTAACAGTTTCTGTTAAGGGGTTAACAGGAGCACTGACATGGCAAGTTAACTAGCTGACGTGGCCAGTTAACTTGCCACGTAGGACGAATAGTCAAAGGGTCAAACAAAAAAAGAAAATATGATTGGTCAGAATGATTTTCTTCTTTTTCTTCTCATCTTTCTCTTCATCTTCTTCTCCCACAACCTCTTTCTCTTTATGCTTCTTTTATTTTTTCTTGTTCTTCTCTCCTTTCTCTTCATCTTGTTTCTCCCACAACAGAACAATGGCTACAAATCAGGAGCCACAACAACATTTGTCTAAAAATATCCAATCGTTGATGCTCATAAAAAACCAAAGGAAAAGAAGCAGAGGAAGAAGATGATGATGAAGCTAGCAGTAGAAGAAGGAGCTACAAATGAAGAAGGAAAAGGTGACAAAGAAGAATATAGGAATGGGTGTTGAAAGTTAGGTAACTGAGACGATTGCATCATCTGTTCCATCAAGCTCGTAGCTTTTTGTCCATGGAAATCAGTAGAACTCTGTAGCAACTGAGAGTACTGCCAGTAATCTCTCAGCATATCAGCTATAGGGCTGTGAAGATGTTGGGACTAGTAAAGCGATGGCAATGGCGTTGAATAAGGTGGCCAAAAATGGGTTGTTAGAGAACTAGAAACTGATGTTTGGGTAGTGGGAAAGTTCTGCATTGGTTAAGGAACAAGCCTTACAAGTTCAGGAAAATTTAACTTGGCCCTGCTTCCCCTGAATCTCAAAGCAGCTTCATCATAGGCTCTTGCGGCAGCTTCTGCAGTATCACAGGTGCCTAGCCAAACTCTTGCTGCTTTGTGAGGATCACGTATTTCAGCCGTTCATTCCCCCATGGCATTTGTGTTGAAAAGTTAAAAATGGGAGGTGCAAGTGGCACCGAAAGAAAAAAAGTGATAGGTAAGTTGTTTAAAGTTGAATGGGATAATTGCAATTTTGGTCCCTAATTTTTTAGGCCATTTGCAAGTTAGTCCCTGAACCTCAACTATAAATAGGCCTAACCATTTCTCATTTCAACCATCCCAACCAATCTTTCTCTCTTAGTTTTCTCTCTTCTCCCATTTGAGAATTCTTAAGGAATTCTATTTGTTTGTAATATTTTGGAGATAGTAAAGTTATCATCTGGTGTCAGTGCCCGAGGACGTAGGTATAATTTACCGAACCTCGTTAAAACTCTTGTGTTCTTTCTTGTCCTATTTTTCTTTTAATATTTGAGGGTATAATAGTAGTATTTAATTGTGCTATTAAATTACTATAGAAGGGATATTCTGTCTAAGGAAAGACTTGGTATTTAAGAGATCCATGTGATCCACCTCTCTTTCCTGGGAATTGAACTTTGTGTGATTTTTTAGTACAATAATTTACACGCTTCCGACCCTATTGGAACAACAAGTGGTATCAGAGCCGAAGGTTAATCGTAGTATGCTCTGTGGTTGCAGTTTAAACTGACCTTCCACATCAGAAAATATTTCCTTAGGTATATTGAAAGATTATAGAGAAAACGATCGGTGCAGGAGCTTCAACATCGTCCATGTGGACAAGACCGACAATTGCAAATGCAAGACTGGCCGTGGAGATCTTTGATGGTACAGGCCATTTTGGTATGTGGCAAAGTGAGGTTCTAGATGCCCTTTTTCAGCAGGGTCTAGACATTGCCATTGATGAAGAGAAATCAGATGATGTACAGGAGAAAGATTGGAAGGCGATCAATCGGTTGGCATGTGGCACAATTCGATCATGCCTTTCTCGAGAGCAGAGGTATGCTTTTTCAAAGGAGACTTCTGCAAATAAGTTGTGGGTGGCACTTGAAGAAAAATTTTTGAAGAAAAACTGTCAAAATAAGCTCCACTTGAAGAAAAGATTGTTTCGCTTCACATACGTCCCAAGTACCACAATGAATGATCACATCACCAAATTTAATCAGTTAGTCACTGATTTGCTAAATATGGATGAAACATTCAAAGATGAAGATTTGGCTTTGATGCTGTTGGGGTCACTTCCTGAGAAGTTTGAGTTCCTAGAAACTACTCTACTTCATGGCAGGAGTGATATATCTCTGAGCGAAGTCTGTGCGGCCTTATACAGTTATGAACAGAGAAAGAAGGACAAACAGAAAAACTCAATCAGAGATACAGAAGATTTAGTAGTCCGAGGTCGTTCATACACTCGGAATAAAACTCAAAAGGGGAGATCAAAGTCAAAGTCCAGACTCGGGAAAGATGAATGTGCTTTTTGTCATGAGAAAGGCCATTAGAAGAAAAATTGTCCAAAGCTGAAGAATAAGGGAAAAGCTGCTGTAGATGCTTATGTTGCTAAGCATGATACTAGTGACTCTGAACTATCACTGGTTGCATCATCATCGTCGTTCCATTCAGATGAGTGGATATTGGATTCGGGTTGTACCTATCATATGTCCCCTAACCGGGAGTGGTTCTCTGATTTAGTAGAACTAAATGGAGGAGTTGTTTATATGGGCAATGACAATGCCTGTAAAATTGTTGGGATAGGTTCAATCCAATTAAAGAATCAAGATGGATCAACCAGAGTTCTAACTGATGTTCGGTACGTGCCCAGTTTGAAGAAAAATCTCATCTCATTGGGAGCCTTGGAATCCAATGGTTCAGTTGTTACTATGAGAGATGGGATTTTGAAAGTGACATCTGGCGCACTTGTGATATTGAAGGGCATCAGGAAAAATAACTTGTATTACTACCAAGGTAGTACAGTTATTGGAGCAGTCGCTACAGCTTCCGGTAACAAAGAATTGGACTCAATGCAGTTGTGGCATATGAAGTTGGGACATGCCAGCGAAAAATCCTTGCAAATTCTGGCAAAGCAAGGATTGTTGAAAGGTGCAAAGGCTTACAAATTAAAATTTTGTGAGCATTGTGTTCTGGGAAAGCAAAAGAGAGTGAAATTTGGTACTGCTATCCATAATACAAAAGGTATTTTGGAATATGTTCACTCAGATGTGTGGGGGCCTTCCAAGACACCTTCATTGGGAGGAAAACACTACTTTGTTACTTTTGTTGATGACTTTTCCAGAATAGTTTGAGTGTATACCATGAGAACTAAGGATGAAGTGCTTAGAGTTTTTCTTAAATGGAAAACTATGATCGAAAACCAGACTGGCAAGAAAATCAAGCGGCTTAGGACGGACAATGGAGGGGAATATAAAAGTGATCCGTTCTTCGATGTGTGCCAAGAGTATGGTATTGTTCGACACTTCACAGTTAGGGATACACCACAGCAGAATGGATTGGCAGAGCGTATGAATCGAACATTGCTGGAGAAAGTTCGATGTATGTTGTCCAATGCTGGGTTGGGCAAGCAATTTTGGGCTGAGGCTGTGACATACGCTGGCCATCTTGTTAATCGTTTGCCATTATCTGCATTAGAAAGAAAAACTCCTATGGAGGTATGGTCTGGAAAACCAGCTACAGATTATGATTCCTTACATGTGTTTGGATCCACTGCATATTACCATGTGAAGAAGTCAAAGTTAGATCCGAGGGCAAAGAAAGCTCTCTTTATGGGAATCACTTCTGGAGTGAAGGGATTTCGTCTTTGGTGTTTAAGCACAAAGAAAATGATCTGTAGCAGAGATGTTACCTTTGATAAATCTGCCACATTGAAAAAGGTAGCAGATAAAGATATTCAGACGAGCAATACTCCACAGCAGGTGGAGTGTACTCCAAAACAGGTGGAGTTTGAGCAGATGGGGATTTGCCCAGTTAATAAGTCTAATTCTCCAGCCACAATGGAGGAATTAGAGGTTGAAGAGGTTCTGACCCAAGAACCACTAAGTACACCAGAACCAGTTGCAGTTGCAAGGCCACGGAGAGAAATTCGTAAACCTGCTCGATTTACTGATATGGTGGCCTACGCCCTTCCCGTTATTGATGATATTCCTATCACTTATCAAGAAGCAATGCAAAGTTTAGAAAGTGATAAATGGAAAAGCGCCATGGATGAAGAAATGTAGTCTCTCCTGAAGAACAATACTTGGGAATTGGCGCAATTACCGAAAGGTAAAAGGGCAATCGGATGCAAGTGGGTATTCGCAAAGAAAGATGGATCTCCTAGCAAGAAGGATATTCGCTACAAGGCAAGATTGGTAGCTAAAGGCTACGCTCAGAAGGAGGGAATTGACTACAATGATGTATTTTCCCTGTTGTGAAGCATTCCTCCATTAGAATTTTGTTGGCCTTGGTAGCACAGTTGAATTTGGAGCTAGCTCAACTTGATGTTAAGACAGCTTTCTTGCATGGTGAGTTAGAAGAGGAGATCTATATGACTCAGCCCGAAGGATACACAGATGCTGGTGGTAGAAATTGGGTTTGTAAGCTGAACAAATCGCTATATGGATTGAAGCAATCCCCGAGGCAGTGGTACAAGCGATTTGATAGCTTTATGAGAAGGCAGAAGTACACAAGAAGCAAATATGACAATTGTGTATATTTGCAGAAGCTGCATGACGGATCTTTCATTTATCTACTCTTGTATGTTGATGATATGTTAATCGCTTCAAAGAGCCAAAATGAGATAGATAAGCTGAAGGCTCAGTTGAATCAAGAGTTCAAGATGAAAGATCTAGGTGAGGCCAAGAAGATTCTCGGCATGGAGATAAGTAGAGATAGACCGAGAGGCAAGCTCTGTTTAAATCAGAAGCAATATTTGAAAAAGGTATTACAATGTTTTGGTGTAAATGAAAACACAAAACATGTAAGTACCCCACTTGCTTCTCATTTGAAACTTAGTGCTCAATTATCTCCGAAAACTGAAGAAGAAAGAGAATATATGGCAAAAGTCCCATATGCTAATGCAGTTGGGAGTTTGATGTATGCGATGGTGTGTACGCGGCCTGACATTTCACAAGTTGTTGGAGTTTTGAGCAGGTATATGCATGATCCTGGAAAAGGACATTGGCAAGCTGTGAAATAGATTCTACGGTATCTTCGAAAACCCGTAGATGTTGGTTTAATTTTTGAACAGGATGAAGCACTTGGTCAGTTTGTAGTTGGATATGTTGATTCCGACTTTGCTGGTGATTTAGATAAACGTCGTTCAACTACGGGGTATCTGTTTACTCTTGCGAAAGCCCCAGTGAGTTGGAAGTCTACCTTACAGTCTACAGTAGCTGTGTCTACTACAGAGGCAGAATATATGGCAGTTACAGAAGCTGTTAAGGAGGCTATTTGGCTTAATGGATTATTGAAAGACTTGGGAGTTGTTCAAAGTCACATTAGTCTATATTGTAACAGTCAGAGTGCTATTCATTTAGCGAAAAATCAAGTCTATCATTCAAGAACCAAGCATATCGACGTAAGATATCACTTTGTGCGGGAAGTCTTTGAAAAAGGAAAAATTCTACTTCAGAAGATTCCGACAGCAGATAATCCCGCAGATATGATGACCAAGGTGGTAACAACAATCAAGTTTAATCATTGTTTGAACTTGATTAACATCCTGAGAATTTGAGCACCTTTAGGTGTATGGCACTCGAGAGCGCATTTGGAGGCACTACAAAAGATAGCTTTATCGAATTTGGGGAGTTGAAGGAAGTGTGTGAAGATGTGATTATCCTAATCAAATCTTCAAGGTGGAGATTGTTGAAAAGTCAAAAATGGGAGGTGCAAGTGGCACCGAAAGAAAAAAAGTGATAGGCAAGTTGTTTAAAGTTGAAAGGGATAATTGCAATTTTGGTCCCTAATTTTTTAGGCCATTTGCAAGTTAGTCCCTGAACCTCAACTATAAATAGGCCTAACCATTTCTCATTTCAACCATCCCAACCAATCTTTCTCTCTTAGTTTTCTCTCTTCTCCCATTTGAGAATTCTTAAGGAATTCTATTTGTTTGTAATATTTTGGAGATAGTAAAGTTATCATCTGGTGTTAGTGCCCGAGGACGTAGGTATAATTTACCGAACCTCGTTAAAACTCTTGTGTTCTTTCTTGTCCTATTTTTCTTTCAATATTTGAGGGTATAATAGTAGTATTTAATTGTGCTATTAAATTACTATAGAAGGGATATTCTGTCTAAGGAAAGACTTGGTATTTAAGAGATCCATGTGATCCACCTCTCTTTCCTGGGAATTGAACTTTGTGTGATTTTTTAGTACAATAATTTACACGCTTCCGACCCTATTGGAACAACACTTTGCATAACGCCCCTATATCTTCTTCTTCGCTCACCGATTTCTTCATAGGGGCCGCTGCTACTGTTTCTGCTGCTAGTGCAAAATTAAGTCTTTTTTAGATTATGTTATCTTATGTAATCATATGTAAGGAAAGGAAAACAGTAGCGGAATCCCCTAGATTTTCACAGAAAGTGAAAAGAGAAAGAAAAGAAAGAGTTTAGGAAGAAGAAAAAAAATGGAGGAAAAGTGGTATTTATTTATAGGAATATATATATATAACAAAAGTTGCAGCAGAGGATGAATCGGCATGAGAGCCTCTAAAATCAGCAAAACTTCTTTGAACCCTTGGTGCAGCAGACTCAACCAATTGAGCACTAGTCTCATTTCCTGCCATTTTCTCTTATTTCTTCTTCTCCTCTTCTTCTTCTTCTTCTTCTCTGTTTCTTCTCTTATTCTTTTTTTCTCTTTTTCTTCTACTGTCCAAGGCTATTTAGGGTTAAAAAAGGCTGCTAAAATGACAGCTAACCCACTGTTAAATGCCATGTCATCTTTCTGTCACGTCTGTAACGGAAAATGGTTAAAAGGACTGTTTTGTAACTTTTCGAAAGTTAAGTAACTGAAATAAAACCTAGGTGACTGTTTTGTCAGCTACCCCAAAGTTGAGTGATTGTTGATGTAATTTACCCAAAGATTAATTTCTAACAAGTTTTCATGAAGTAAGAAATTCACAACTAAAAGAAATTATTATTATTATGGTTACCAACCTTAAGCATAATTTAATGCTTTATGCTCAAAACTCAAACTTTCAAGATAGTGATGGCATAAAAGCCAAAAGAATATTAATTATGAAAAATTTTCCTATAAATTCTCCCATCTTGTTGACTAAGACTTAGTGGTTAAAGGTTGGGAGAGTTGTCGAGGTTTGTGGATTCAAACCTTTTTGCGGTTGTTTTGCTTCTTTTTTTTCATCTCAGACGGCTATAGAATTTATATATTTCTTGGCTCAAAATTAATAATTTTAAAATAATCAATTTTACAATATTCATTTTTTTTAAAAATCATTCTAAATTATATCATATAAAATTTTATATATTATTTAACAATTAAATTAATAATTTTAATAATAAAATGAATTAATTGACATAATCGATAATTTAAAATTTAATTCGTTTACTTTATGATGCTATGGGCCCAAAAAAGAAAAAACTATTAGATTCGTACCATTGATGTTGACTACATACCAGAATATAAGATGTCAACTATTGGCGGTATCAACTTTAAATTTAAGTTATCGATTTCAGTTATAATTTGATTGGCATGAATAATATAGGAGTTCAAATGCGCTAAAGTGATTATTCTCTTATTTATTGGTTAGGAAGGGGTTATAGATAATTTAAGTATTTTATCATAAATAATAAATATGATTAGAACCTATAATAAAATTATTAAAAAAATTAATTTAAAATTTCCTCTATTCTTATTATTGACATATTGTGATAAAAAAACAATAAATATATTAATATTTGTGAAATATAAAATTTAATAGGACATAAGAGTCCAAGATTGATAATATTATTAATTGATTTTTGTTAAATTTCAATATGTATTGTTATAGGCCAATTTTGGGCCATTTTTTTAAATAACTCAGGCCCAGTTACATTTACAAATGACCCCTTTAAATTGCCCAAACCCGAATGGCCCATTTTACACCCTCAATCCCTTACAAACTCATCAAACCCACTTAAGCCAAAATTACCCACTTAAACAACCTCTAAACCCAAATACCCCTAAACCTATTTACAAATAAAACCCAAATACCCCTAAACCCATTACAATCTAACCCATACCCACTAACCTAAGCCAACCAAACCCACCAAATACCCTAGCCCCATTCGGCTCCCACTTGTGCTGCCACTACCACCAAAGCCTGCAGCACCGGCCACCTGCCCTCTGCGCCCCCATCACCTCCACCGTTCAACTACTCCTGCAAGACAAAAAGGGACAAGACAGAAACTAATAAAAAATAGTAATACAATGGCTATAAAAGCCGATTGAAAAAGATTTGTAAGGGGGGCAGTTCAAAAGCAAAAAAATACAAAACATCTTAAGCAGATTTCAACAACCAATATACAAAAGCAATAACACCAAAAGGCTTCGATATATACCAAAGTCGCAGCAAGACATATCAAAAAGGAATCAAGGTCTACTTAATTTTCTTTTCATTTTTTCGAATCTGTGTGTATATATAATCTTTATTCGATACATAAACCATACATATATATATTAAATAAAAATTTAAAAAAAAATTTAAAATTTTTACCTTTCCAGCCACCGTGCGCCGGCGCCGGCGACGGTCCGACGACCGGACGGTGGCCGGGCTCCCCACCGGAAATCGCTCAGCCCTCCCTCTCTCCTTTTTTTTTTTCTGGTTCTGGTTCCTAATGATTTTTTTTTCTGATTTTGGGCTTATTTATTCTGATTGAAAACGACGCCGTTTTGCATTAAAGACCCAGGGCCTAAAACGACGTTGTTTTTCCCTGGGTCGGACCGACCCGACCCGACCCGCTAGGATCCGCGTGTTTTTACAGCGGAAGGGCTAATTTAGCTTTTGGCCCTTCCGTATTTTTATTGTTCTTCAATCAAGTTTATTTTGATTTTTAATTCGACTTTGAAATTTGTTACACTTTTCAATTGAGTCTATCTTACTACGCAGCGTTTTAATAACTGGGAATATTGCGCTTTTGGTCCCTCTAAGTCATGCGCGCGTTGCAATTTGGCCCTTGTCCTATTTTATTTCTAATTTCGCCCCGAAAATTCTATTTTGATCTCAATTTCATCCTTTTTGTCATTTTTGCTCTCAAATAAAATTTGTAATATTAATCTTGATATTATTATTATATTATTGTTACTTATTATTGTTATTTTTATATATTAGTGTATATTTTCATTACATATGCATACGTATATACTTATATATAGTGTTTTTTAGTTACTTTAAGTTCATGTCATTATTATTAGTATTATAATATTATATTTATTATTAATGTTAGTATATACTTTAGTATATGTGTATGTATATATACTTTTCATACAGTATTATCGCTTCTATTATTATTATATCTATAATTTTCACTATTGTTATTATTTTTTTTATCGTCATTATACATGTATATATATAAATATAGATATTTTTTAGTACTTATTATAATATTTTCTTATTATTATGTATATTATTTTTTACTCATTTCTTCACTATTTTTATTTATACTTTTAATACTCTTATATTCTTATATTATATTATTATTTTTATTATACATATCACGTATACGTTTTTTTAGTATCATATTATTCATGTATTTCATTATATATGTATATATCTTTAATATGTATATGTACGTATATGTTCATATAGTATTGTTAACGATTGTTTTATAACATTATTTTTTTAATTCCTAATATGTATATATTATGTAAATATTCTAATGTTAGATTATATATATGTTTTTCATGTTATTATGTGCATATGTTTCTTTATATCACATTTTTATATTATTGTGTATACATCTATATATAGTTTTTATTTATTTATTTACTTTATTTTAGTATTATTATTATATTTTATTTACTTATGTACGTTTCATTATTATTTCTAATATCATTATTATTATCAATATTGGTACATATTTTTATATATGCATATATATACGTATTCATATCATAGTGTTTTTAATTACCTATATTATATTATATTATATTATATTATTAGTTTTACTACTATTAGTATTAGTTTTAGTTCGAATAGATATTTTAACATTCATATATATATACTTGTATGTAATATTGTTAATGATTATTTTTAATATCCTTATTATTTTTAATACATGCGTATATATATGTGTATATTCTTTTAATATATATTATGTATATATTTCATATATTATTTTTAACTTTGCATTATATATGTATTTTTAATGTTATCCTTTTATATTATATACATATTTTCAAAACTATTAATGCGCTATTAATACCTATTATGGTATTTATCTTAATAAGGTGTATATATAGCACTATTAGTATTGTTAATATTATGTTTACGTCATTTCATTTATTATTATTATATGTTTATGTATATATACTCGTAGTTTTATTTCGTGTTTGATACTATTACCATGTTTAATCTCGCATGCATGTTTATTCCTTTTAATATTATTGTCATGTTTGTTAGGTGTTTTGATATATTTCTAACTCTTGTTTCCTGCCCATTTATATCATTTTGTTATTCACTATTTTAAAGACCCTTTTTTACTCATATTCTTTTAATTCCAATAAGCAAGGCAACGTATCGGTTTAACATTAAGTCATCGATGTCATCGCTATGTTGGGTGAACATCAATTGACTCGTGTTAAAACGGTATTTCCTTCTCAAAAATCCAAAAAAAAGTTATTAAAAATTCTCGTGTTTTAACCGGATCACGACTAAATCTTACATTGAACTCGTATTTTTGAAAATCAAGACAACACGTGTTTATAAGATACCAATTTTGGGCATCGCGAGGGTGCTAATAGCTTCCTCGCGCGTAACCGACTCCCGAACCTTAATTTTTTCTATGGATTTTGACGTAGACCTAAACTTGGCCTTCTTTTTGTTTTAAAAAATAAATTTATCAGGTGTCCGATTACACCTATAAAAAGGATCGGTGGCGACTCCCCTTTTTATTTCAAAATTAAACTTCAGCTTTCAAGTTTTCACTAAATCGCCACAATTAGCGACTAAGCTAAAAAATTAAATTTTTATGTCGCTACATGTATTATTAATTGGGTTTTAATTTTGAAATAATAATTCTAAATATTAAAATGTTTCGTGTTCAAATTAACAAAAATTTAATAATAAATTTATGAATTGAATTTTAATTATTAAATCAGAACTTTGAATATTAAAACATCAGATATTCAAATTGAGGTAAAGTAATATTTAGTTTCTTAAACTTGGTAAATTTTTCCACTCTGGTTTTCAAACTTCTTTTTGGTTCACATTAGTCTAAAAATTTGACAACTTTTCTCAATTTGGCCTTTAAACTTGGATTTCGTTAAGATATGGTGATATAATGCTCCAAAATTGTTCCATGTCATCAATTGAAACTTTTTTGAAAAAAGATTATAATTTCTTTATATTTTTAATATCAAAGTGTCATGTCATCGTACTTTAATAAAACCTAAGTTCAGAAGTCAAATTGAGAAAAATAACCAAGTTCGAAGACTAATGTAAACAAAAAAAGTTTAAGAACTAAATTGAGAAAAGCTGACAAATTCAAGGGCTAAATTTTGTTATATCCTATTTAAATTTAGCAAAAATTGATTAAGAGTATTATCAGATAGACTTAAATTTATAAATCAAATAATTAAAGGGATTAAATTTTAAGTACAAGGACTTGGTGCAAATTTGAACCAAGATCCAATGTTATTGCAAGACACGTTTCTACAGCTGAGGGTAAAGCCAACCCCACATGGGATTTGAGAACATGCGATGTGACGAGCAAACGACCGCCTTTGCCAATTAACCAACCCTTAATTATTAAATAAAAGGGGTTAACGTAAGGCAACAACAAGCCTCTAGCCCACTGCCCTCACCCATAAATCCCTGTTTTTAGGTACAAAAAAGAGAGATTTTTTTAAGTTTTCAATAATAGAGGTAGATAGCAAAGAAGAAGAAAAATGTGGGAATCGATCTGTTTAACATTGGCCGCTACCGCTGGTAATAACATAGGCAAAGTTCTACAAAAGAAGGGCACCGGTATTCTCCCTCCTCTCTCCTTCAAGTTCAAGGTATCATTCACCCTTTTTTTTTTCTGGGTATCTTTCTTTTTGTATATTCTGCAATGATTCATACAGCCATTATACTTTTTTAAGCTACCGTAATATTGGGTTTGGTTTGAAACTTTTCAGTATGTGTGATTTTTGGGATATTGATCATAAAAAAAAATTATCAATCTCAGCTTCAGATCAGGCCTTCGCTTGAAGTTTTGACTTGTTTGTACTTTTTTTTATGTAGGTGATAAGAGCATATGCTGTTAATAAATCATGGCTGATTGGGTTTCTGATCGATATATCCGGTGCCTTGTTGATGCTGAGAGCTTTATCGTTGGCTCCGGTAAATTGATGTTAATGATATATAAGATTACTACTTTACTACTTAATGATCAATGCTTGGCTGCAGAGGGATTCAATTCTATATATGATGATTGATAGTGTTAAATGTTTGGTATATTCTTTTATCTTTGTGAATGACAAAAGTGTTGTTCAGGTATCTATCATTCAACCAGTTTCTGGATGTGGACTTGCCATTCTTTCAATCTTTTCACACTTCTATCTACAAGAAGTCATGAATGTTATTGACTGGTTGGGGATTACATTAGCTGGCATTGGCACCATAGGTAATCCCAGTTAATATATTCGATTACTCCCTATAGAACCAACCATGGCATGATAATTCTCAATAATGTATTTATAATCTTCCCCATTAATATCTCCATATTACATTTTGGGTTTGAACTCTGTTAAATGCACCTTCTCCTGATGGTTATGCTTACAGTTTCTTCGATAACCAGAATCATCCAGTTTGCTTTATGATAGCACAGTAGAAAACTATTGACCTATACATAGTAAATAGTAATAATCTCTTTTTTTGTTCATTTAGGAGTTGGTGCTGGTGGAGAGGAGCAAGTGGCTTCTTCAGTATCTATTTTACAGTTACCATGGTTGGCATTCTTTGTCGTAATCTTGTTTGTAGGTACCTTTTTCCCGCACTCTTATCTAATAGTGTTGCTTTTATATTAATATCACATTTGTAGGATTCACTACTCTATTTCATGATTAAATTCTTTTCTTGCGAACTTGAAACTATTAAGAAATTCGCAAATTCAAAGAAATTCTAAAAGCTTTGATGCATCATACCAAAAATGTTGTTCCTTTACAGGGAACTTTTAGAAGTTATCTGAAGGACAATTTCCACTCAATAATATCTACACGGTTGATCTAATAAAACAATGCAAGTACTAAATCTCAGTCTGTGTAGAACATAATTGGATCTTTAGTTTAATCATATTACACCAAGTGCTATTAACTTACTGCTGGTGCATCCCTCCTAGGTGCAAGATTTATTGGGTGGCATGATGATGGCTTTTATTGATGAATGAATTGTTTTGTAAATCTAGTATTGAAGCTGTTTTCTTGTGCTCCTTAAAATACTTGTAAATTATCAATTCCTGTTGGATTTTATATTTATTGAATATACAATTTAGAAAAATTTGAACTTCAGTCAAGCTGAATTATTTTAAAGAAACTAAAAGAACTGTTGTTGCTGTTTGTCATTGGAGTGCCCTACTCATGATATCTCCAATCATCCCTGTTTTTCTGCTTATGCTATGTTCTTTGTTCCTTTGATTATTTATTGTGGGCTAATCCATCCTGCATGCTTTTGTGCTCTGTATATGGTTATACAGGTACTCCTGAATGGGTGGCTTCGCATCTGCAAGCGTCAGCGGAGAGAGCAAGAACTGGTAAACTCTTATGCTATATTTCATTGTTCCTTTGATTCCCCCCCCCCTCTTTTTCTCGCTCTTGTGCACTTATTAACAATTTTTTTCATGTAGATGGAGTATGAGGTTGTTGAAGAGATCATATATGGCTTGGAATCAGGAATTTTGTTTGGGTAATCTTTTTTACCTTAACTACTTTTATTGGACATGTTATTGTTGCTCTTCATGGTTTATAATTGATCCCTGTAGCACCGGAATGTGCCTGCATGGCTGCATCAAGACTGATGGGGTTATTGTGGTTATGGATGTTCATTTTAAATGTAGCTCCATTTTTCTTTTCAGAATGGCATCGGTGATATCAAAGATAGGATTTGTCTTCGTGCAGCAGGGCTTTTCCAAAATGTTGATTCCTCTATGTGTCTCAATCAGTATATGTTGTAGTGGTACTGGATTTTACTACCAGGTATTTCCGCTACTCAAAGTGGTTCATCGAGTTATCCAAGCATGTTGACACCTTTACCTTCTATTTAACCGTGTCCATGCGTGTGATTAAGAAAATTCATGTTTAACATGGTCCACTTATGTTTTGATTTAGCGGAAGAAAGGTTCATTATCAGGAATTTATGTTTAACAGGGTCCGCTAATGTGTTACTTTGCCAACTATTGTTATATACTTGAGCCTCTAGATATGTAACACGATCTTTTACACCTTGTGAGCAGACTCGCGGCCTGAAGCATGGTAGAGCAATTGTGATATCCACATGTGCTGCTGTGGCATCAATTGTGACTGGTGTACTGGCTGGTATGCTCGCATTGGGTGAGCGGTTACCTTCAGCACCAGTTGCTCGTCTTTCTCTTCTGCTTGGATGGTATATATGCTCATTCTATTCTTTACACAATTTCTGTGTCGAACGTTCTCTCATGTGGCTTGCCACTTGTATCGCATTTTTCTTGTTTGAAATAAAAAGAAAAATGAAGTTTGGATGAGACTGCTGAAACAGCAATTTACCTGAAAATTTTCTGATTGCAGGTTATTTATCATGATGGGTGTGATCTTGCTTGTGAGCTCGACGAGACTGATGCGGCACCTTCCATGGCCATTGCAGAACTTAATACCAAGTGGAGCAGACCGGAATTTCAGTCTGAGGAAAACGGGGTCTCATCGAGTCAAGGATCCTAGCCCAGCTGCTGTTATCCCAGCAACAACATTGCACCATCTGATACCAACACCGGCTAAGGAGAAGGCATAAGCAAAGAATGCAAAAGATGACTGCATAAGCAGACAAATATGACAATCTCCGATCAACTTTTGAGTCTTCAGTCTGGGTACTGTTTCCATTTCGGAGGGCATGAAATTTTTTAAGATCACTCTCCCATTGATCTGTTTGACATCATTGACATTATAACGTTTGAAAATTGTAAAATATAACCATTCTAAAATTACTATAATACAATATACTTAGTTTCTTGCAATTATCATTTTTAAACTTTAAGGATAAACTACACCAGTTCTTGATTATTTAATTTAAAAAAATTATAATTTGGTTACTGAAGTTTTTAAAATTATTTTTTTACCCAACTGTTAAATTACATTTTTTTTAGCTGGTATAATAATAATTTTAGTTTTTAATTTTTATATTCTTTTGTCAATTTGACCTTAATTATATAAAATGAGAAATATTGAAATTCTTTTTAAAAACTTAGAAAAATCTAAAAATTAAAATAAAAAAATAGATAAAAATTTTAAAAATAGATAAAGTGAAAAGGAAAATTTGTTATTAAACCCTCCAAAATTTTTCTCTTATTGGTCCTCTGTTTTTTACTTTTTTTTTTGCTTTTTGATTTTGCTTTTCTGTTATAAGAAAAAAAGAATCAAAATATAATTTGTTTTTATAATCTGGGTTTTGGAAAATAATTTAAATGAATTAAAAATCTTAATTGAGTCAAAAAGAAAAAAGTTGTGATATATTTTGCACTTTTTTGCTAAAAAAAATAGCGTCAGAGTCGATTTTACAAGTATTTGTAATATGAATTTTGGATGTTCTTCAAGGGCAAGGGCATGAAATTTGACTTAAAAATATTATTAATTTAATTTCAGGAAACATGTAATGATTTAAAATTTTTTGTTTTGTTCTGTTTTTAATTTATTATGGAATTCTAATAAAAAATGATTTTTTTATTTTATTTTCCATACATATTAGTCCTTCAACAGCAACATTTTATTTTAAAAAAAATAAATTTAGTTTTTTAAATAATTTTATATAGAATTAGAGTCAAATTGACAGAAAGTATAAAAGTAAAAGACTAGAGTTGTTATTACACAAACTAGAAAGTGCCACTTAACAATTGGGTGACCTAAAAAATAATTTTAAAAATTTTAGTGACCAAATTGTAATTTTTTTCATTAAGTGATCAAAAAGAAAACTTACGCATAATTTAATGACTAATAATATAGTTTACCTTAAACTTAAATTACTAGTGACAAAAATAAGTTTCACAGGTGTGTTCATGGCGGAACCTAAATATGATATTTTCACATTTCATGCTTTACTCAAGCTTGACTTGTCCAAAATATTGGCTTAAAATTTTGTCCAAATTCTCTTCATATTTGTAAATAGTTAACTCAATCTCATTTTAAACTTACTCATATTATTATTTAAAAATATATTTGTATTATTTTTAATTTAATGTTAATAATTTTATATAATTTTTACTTTTTAAAATTTTATATATGATCATTTTAACATTTTTAGTACTTACATTATACTATCATATATTATTATAAATTTAATTTTAAAATTATAAATTACATAAAATATAAAATATTATAAACTAAAAAATAATTCGAATTAGATTAAATTCGGACCTTAAATATTTAAAATTGGTATATTTTTTAAACTTTTTTTTTCTAAACGTTTCTAAATTTGGAGCCCAACTTCAAGCAGCTTTTGACATATCATTCAACCAAAGATATTTTATAAAATGGGTACTCAGCTGTTGGCCGCATGGTAGCCTTTAACACGTTTGACCTGACACTAGATTTCAGAAAGTCAAAATAGACTATCAAAAGGACGCGGTAGAAGACTTTCGCTAATTTTTTATTGCGGATAAAAATGGTATTTTTTTAAAGTATTTAATATTATTATAAAAATAATTTTAAATAATAAAATATATATGTTAAATAGGATATTATGAAGTAAAAAATATATATTTAAATGATGTTTAAATTTAATAATAATACGATATTTTAATAAAAATATAAAAAATAATTTATTATAATTTATTATTAATATTTTAATATATAAAATATAAATTTTAAATATTTATAAGTAATTAATATTAATTATTTGTAAATTTAAATTTGAATTTATAATCTATATTTTAATTATTATTAAAATATATTTATTATAAAGTTAAATATATAATTTTATATATTTGAAAAAAATTCAATAGAAAAATAATTATATAAATAAGGGTTAAAAGACGTTACTTTGAAAAACAAAAATTGCTTTTGCTTTTTTACTTTTGAAAAATCAATGACGTACAAACAACTCCACCTTTATTACAAGTACAGGGATCCCCTTGTCTAATTTTACCATTATTATCTGCTTCCTGTATGTGTTGTTGTTTCTTCCTTCCTTTTGAAACATGTGTTATTCCTCTCAACTGATGTTTCTTCATTCTTTCTAATCAACTTCTTTGAAGGTCACCCTTAAACCTCACTGCCACTCGTTCAGTGGAAATCAGGTAAGGGTTAACTATCTTTATGCATGACTCGCCAACTTTGAATTGTTTTTAACATGGTGTCCTTTTCATAGTGTATTAAATTTTCCACGGTATAGCTTGAATTGTTCAACCTGCCACCCAATTGCCTATATATTAAGCTGTCTGTCTTCACCTACTTCAACAAGTTGAATTTACTTTGCAGTTGAGCTCAATAAGTCAGAAGAAAAAAAAAAGTTTTCTTTTTGGTTTTTGGACTGCTTTCTTTATTGTAGGTGAGGTTCTTGATTTTTTTCCTCTTTGAAATCAATGGGTATTTCCCTTCCTTCTCTTTTATCAACACGGGAGGAAATCCTTGAACACGAGGTTTTTGGTAGTTTTGATAATGGTGGTGATTCCCATGAAACAAAGCTTGAACCATCTATTAAACCAAATAGAATAGTTATACCAAAAAAACCCACCATAAAGCTCCCTGAACCAGTTGTATTTTCTTCTCCAAGGCCTGTAACTGAGCTTGATTCTGCTGCAACTAAGCTTCAAAAAGTCTACAAAGGGTATAGGACAAGAAGGAACCTTGCAGATTGTGCAGTTGTGGTTGAAGAGCTCTGGTTTGTCTCCATATAATCTCAATTTTGCTGTTCCTTTTTTCAGTGTTTTCGATTTCGAGTAATTTGTTTTGGTTCTTACATTCACTCAACATTTGCAGGTGGAAGACCTTAGATTCTGCAGCACTAAAAAGGTGTTCTATTTCGTTCTATGAGATTGAGAATCAAGAAACTGTGATATCAAAGTGGTCAAGGGCTAAAACAAGGGCTGCCAAGGTACTTTTCTAAGCTGTTTCCAGTCCTTAAATTACATTACTTAGTTCTTTTTTCCCCCAATGGTTCTTAACATTTTGCTTGAAGACTGACAAGAACATCCTTTTTTGAATTTGTAGTTAGGAAAGGGTTTGTCTAAGGATGAAAAGGCTCAAAAACTAGCACTTCAACATTGGCTTGAAGCTGTAAGTCCATATCATCCTTCTTGATTACTCCAAAATTGGCTTTTCCATTTAGTCCCCTTTTGTATGTTTATAGCAAACTCTGCTAAGATATGGTATCATTAGAACTCACATGGACCAGATCTGGATGTTATGTTATTTTCTTAGATTTATGAGTAACTGTTTTTTTTCTTTTATATTGCTGCAGATTGATCCGCGCCATCGTTATGGACACAATTTACACTTCTACTATGATGTCTGGTCTGAAAGCAAGAGCTCACAACCTTTCTTCTACTGGTAATGTACTTTCGTAAAACTAAACTCCGAAGTTACATAAGTGAAGGCGACTCTTTTTCACCCTTATGTTCTGATATTTGAAATTCATTTTCTATCATGGAACTGAAGGTTGGATATCGGTGATGGCAAAGAACTAAGCCTTAAGAAGTGTCAAAGAACTAGTCTACAACAGCAATGCATTAATTATCTTGGACCAGTGAGTCTTATTTAGTTCTATCCCATTTGAAATGCTCCAATTCTGTTTAAAGTTGTTTTTTGTGTATGTTTTTAATCATAATCATATCTGTTTTTTCTTGCTTGCAGAAAGAGAGGGAAGCATTCGAAGTGATTGTTGATAGTGGAAAGCTTGTTTACAAGCTATCCGGATTACTTGTTAACACCATTGATGATTCCAAGTGGATTTTTGTACTTAGCACATCAAGATCCTTGTATGTTGGGCAGAAGAAAAAAGGTGTTTTTCAGCACTCAAGTTTCCTTTCCGGTGGGGCTACAACCGCAGCCGGAAGATTGGTGGTTTCTCAAGGAGTTCTTGAGGTAAATACTGTGCAGACTGCAATTCCAAATACCTTGCACCGGATTTTTTTCCCTTTAGACTTTGTTTCGTTATAAATTTATATGAAGAAGAGTAATCAACATGAGATCAACTCATATGCACAAAAGACACTATTTTAATGAAGTTTGGGCCTTGTTGCTTACGTCCATGAATGAGAGATGAAAATCCACTATAAACGTAGAGATTATAAAGATCTCCAAAAACTTTATAAACAAATATTAAACCTGAGCCACGAAACAAAACCAATTTTTATGCTCTCTAGTGTTCAAACACATGGAATACACCAGGTGTTGTGCCGAACTCTTTCTCGTATCCCTACAAAGCCTATTACTTGGTCTCCAAGAAACTTATTCTTAAGATATTACCTAATACAATATTTGGATCAATATCTAATGTATGATGCTAAATGCTTATCTTCCTTTCCAGGCTATTTGGCCTTACAGTGGTCATTACCTCCCAACTGAAGATAATTTCAAGGAATTCATTATTTTCCTTGAGGAACAGAATGTAGATTTGACCAATGTAAAGGTAATAATCAAACATTATTTTCTCCAAGTTTGCATGTGTTCAGCTTAAATAGTCATTTAGGCTTATTGGTTCCTCATTTCTTATGCAGAGATGTGCAGTAGATGATGACTACACTGCATGCAAAGTTGCTGTTGATGAATCCAAGCATGGGGAAATCAAAGATCCAACGTCAACAGTGAGTCTACAAAGTAGCATGGGCAACAGTGTAGCTAAGTTGGAAGAACCAGCATTCAATATGGCGAACCGTTTGTCTTGCAAGTGGTCAAGTGGTGTTGGCCCTCGAATTGGTTGTGTTAAAGACTACCCAAAAGAGCTGCAATCTCAGGCATTGGAACAAGTCAACCTATCTCCAAGGATTGAACATGGTCGCTTCGGAAACTGCAGTCCGATACCTTCACCGAGACCGAGCCCCAAAATTCGTGTCTCACCAAGGCTTGCATACATGGGACTCCCTAGCCCAAGGGTGTCTGTTATGGCTGCCAATTGAAAACTTACTGAGCATTCACCAAATGGTAGGGGGGACAAAAGTTGAGTTGAGCACTTCTTATGCTCACAATTTTGGAATAAAAGCGTATATATAACAGATAGTAAAAAAATGTAAAATAGGTAGAAGGGAAGGGATCTAACCGAACATTCTTTGTTCTTTGATTTGTTTTATGCATTTAGGCGCAGTAAACCATTTGTCCTGTGACGTTCCATTTGTTGGCTTATTATTTTTCGGCCAAAGGTGTCTAAAGCTCTAAAAAATCCTTTCTTAGTTGAATTCTTGAAGGTCAAAATTTTAATAAATTAAGTCATTTAATCCTTAAAGTTAAAAGGTTAACTATTGAAGAGTAACATAGCTATTTTGAGGTTGTTTTAGTAATGTAACATGTTAAAATTGTGTAACTTGTCGAAATATGATATTTTCTATTTAAAATTATTAAAGATAATTAAAAATAAAAAAATAAAAAAATTAATATATTTTAAAATATATAAAAGTATAAAAAAATTATACACAATTATTATAGATGAAAAATATATATAAATTATTAAAAATTCAAAAAGCATTTAAAATTTATTAAAAGAAAAAATATAAAATTACGAAAAATAATTTAAAAATATTATAAAAATTTTGAAAAGTGCAAATTTTATAAAAATTAAAAAAATATAAATTACAAAAAACAAAAATTGTAAAAATTATAAAATAAAATAAAATTTTCAAAATGTTAAAATAGGGTTCAACATACACTATTAGACTAAGACTTAGACCGACAAATGATACGCCATTATGGCGAATACTATTCTTCCTGTTTTCAAAGTATCCACAAATGGGCACAGTCCAATGGCAGACACCATCCGCTATTAGAGACTCGCATATGACAGACACGAGGCACAACTGCTCTGCATGTACGCCACCTTTTTGGACTACCCCTTTATGACTGTTTATCGTACCATTTACACTTCATATAATGTTCACATTTTGTTTAACACAATATGCACTCTTTTATCCGTATACTCCCTTCCTTATGCTAGCTTTTGATCCCAATTCCGCAGAACCATTATTCTTGTATCTTTATACCGTTCATTAGAGCCACTAAACCAGTCATAACCTCCATATATCCACCATTTCTCTTTGTATTTCGAACACATGAGTGTTCCCCTACAAGGTCGGGTATTCACCAATCACGGTTTGCACTAAAGTATCACGTCGTAGGCAAAACATAATATCTTGTATCTTCTTTTCATTATCATACGTAGATGTGCTCATGGGCTGGGCCGGGCAGGATTCGGGTCGGGCTCAATTAAAAATTTAGGCCCATTCATTGGGCTCGGGTCGAGCCGGGCCTAAAAATGGGCCTAAAATTTTGTCCAAGCTCGACCCAAATAAAAATGCTAAAACCCGAGCCCGGACGGCTCATATTAATTTTTTATATTATTTTATATAATTTTTAAATATACATAATACATCAAAAATACTAAAAAATCAAAATAAATATTTTCAAACAAATTGAAAATAAATTTTAAAAAATATGTAGACTTAAATAACACTAAGATAGATGCAACTTAACAAGCAAATACCTGTAAAATAATAACTAAATTAACAAATGCCTTTAAAATAATAACAAAATTAATAATAAAATAAGTTTTATACAATATCCAAACAATAACAATAAAATAGTAGTAATATAATAGTAATATGATAGCAAAATAGAGAGAAAACAACAAGAAAATAACATTAAAAAAATAGCAGATTTTTTTTGTCATTTAGTGAATTTGGGTCGGGCGGGGCCGGTTCGGGCTTAGGCCAAAAATACCTTACCCGAAGCCCGACCCGTTTTTTAAACGAGCCTTATTTTTTGTCCAAGCCTATTTTTTGGGCCTATATTTTTACCCAAACCCTCCCACATTTCAGGCGGGCCTTCGGGCCAGGCCGAGTAGCCCGGCCCATAAGCAGGTCTAATCATACATAACAACCTTCCAATGTTTCCTTACACCATTTTGGCTACAGAGCTTGTGCACTAAGAAATGAGTATTTTTACCCATTCACATGCATGACTTCTATTTTCGATTTACTGATTACAATCGTACATGCATCGCTCCTTAAATCAAGACCAAAGGTTAAAGTCACTTCTTTGGATATATAGTAGGTAAGTTTAAACGAAATAATGCAAATAACAGGCTCAAGGTACAAAAGGACTCACCATAATCTTCACTCAGAGTTTTCCTACTTAACCCTTTAGCACTAGGACCTTCTCTAATATCTTTTGCTAAAACAATCAAATGACTACTTTAAATATAAAAATAACTAAAACTTAATGAAATAATATGATTGGATAAACATGCAAACAGTTTTCGGATGGAAGTTTACTTCCTATCTAATCTTCAAATGAAAGCCCTATTGAATAGCTCTTACAATAACTCATTTCTATCTAGTAAACTTAAAGAATGATTGAAGAATTTTACCAACAAACAACTTAAGGGAATGAAGCTTCCATAAGCTTGACAAACAACTCTTTCGTTAATGATGAAGAACACTTCTAGTTTTTCTTCGATGATAACAAAGGCTAGTGGAGAAGATGAAATAGAAATCTTCTCCTATTTAAGCTATCTCTAACCTAAATCTCACTCAGGGTTAAACTCTAATTAGTAATTATGCTCACACGCTTCCACTAATTAATCACATCCTACGAGGCTCCCAAGTGTTCAGGTTATTGACACGTTACCTCCACTAGAATGCTAGATGACTTAAACGTGTCTCACTAGCCACTACAATTTCATCTACAGCAATGCAAAAACACGGGAGACAAACTTATTAGTGGGAGAGTCCGCCAAATAACGGATCTGGCCGCAAGAAGGAACTCACCAACCGCAAAGTAAGATTCTGCAAACTCGGTGAAGTTCAGTAAAATACTTCGCTAGGAAGCTTACCAACGCTAACCTGTCTAAGTCTTGCGAGTTGCGACTTAGGCAATCTCACCAGCACAATCTCCCAAACAGTAATAGCTTGCCAAATGAGGGTGTAACACAACAGGTGGCAAGTAAATTTCAATGAAGAAGATGAAAGTGTAGTTCTTAATAAAAGAACGACCTTATGGTGGTCACAATTGTTATTGTTGGGTTTGAAGGAAAAAGGATATTGATAGGCAATGGTAATGCGGTAAAAGTCTCACTCTGTGAATGTTTAACTTCAAGTCAATGTCCACAAGGATTACTGCCTTAAAGCCAAACATGAGGTCGAATGGTGTTCCGCGCGTGCCTGTATGTGATATAGTTTGCAGGGCCTAAAGGGTTCTTGATAGCTCTGTTGAAAAGTTAAAAATGGTGGGAGGTGCAATTGGCACCGAAAAAAAAATAGTTGGCAAGTTGTTTAAAGTTGAAAGGGATAATTGCAATTTTGGTCCCTAATTTTTTAGGCCATTTGCAAGTTAGTCCCTGAACTTCAACTATAAATAGGCCTAACCATTTCTCATTTCAACCATCCCAACCAATCTTTCTCTCTTAGTTTTCTCTCTTCTCCTATTTGAGAATTCTTAAGGAATTCTATTTGTTTGTAATACTTTGGAGATAGTAAAGTTATCATCTGGTGTTAGTACCCGAGGACGTAGGTATAATTTACCGAACCTCGTTAAAACTCGTGTGTTCTTTCTTGTCCTATTTTTCTTTCAATATTTGAGGGTATAATAGTAGTATTTAATTGTGCTATTAAATTACTATAGAAGGGATATTCTGTCTAAGGAAAGACTTGGTATTTAAGAGATCCATGTGATCTACCTCTCTTTCCTGGGAATTGAACTTTGTGTGATTTTTTAGTACAATAATTTACACGCTTCCGACCCTATTGGAACAACAAGTGGTATCAAGAGCCGAAGGTTAATCGTAGTATGCTCTGTGGTTGTAGTTTAAACTGATCTTCCACATCAGAAAAGATTTCCTTAGGTATATTGAAAGATTATGGAGAAAACGGTCGGTGTAGGAGCTTCAACATCGTCCATGTGGACAAGACCGACAATTGCAAATGTAAGATTGGCCGTGGAGATCTTTGATGGCACGGGCCATTTTGGTATGTGGCAAAGTGAGGTTCTAGATGCCATTTTCAGCAGGGTCTAGACATTGCCATTGATGAAGAGAAACCAGATGATGTACAGGAGAAAGATTGGAAGGCGATCAATCGGTTGGCATGTGGCACAATTCGATCATGCCTTTCTCGAGAGTAGAGGTATGCTTTTTCAAAGGAGACTTCTGCAAATAAGTTGTGGGTGGCACTTGAAGAAAATTTTTTGAAGAAAAACAGTCAAAATAAGCTCCACTTGAAGAAAAGACAGTTTCGCTTCACATACGTCCCAAGTACCACAATGAATGATCACATCACCAAATTTAATCAGTTAGTCACTGATTTGCTGAATATGGATGAGACATTCAAAGATGAAGATTTGGCTTTGATGCTGTTGGGGTCACTTCTTGAGGAGTTTGAGTTCCTAGAAACTACTCTACTTCATGGCAGGAGTGATATATCTCTGAGCGAAGTCTGTGCGGCCTTATACAGTTATGAACAGAGAAAGAAGGACAAACAGAAAAACTCAATCAGAGATACAGAAGCTTTAGTAGTCCGAGGTCGTTCATACACTCGGAAGAAAACTCAAAAGGGGAGATCAAAGTCAAAGTCCAGACTTGGGAAAGATGAATGTGCTTTTTGTCATGAGAAAGGCCACTGGAAGAAAAATTGTCCAAAGCTGAAGAATAAGGGAAAAGCTGCTGTAGATGCTTGTGTTGCTAAGCATGATACTAGTGACTCTGAACTATCACTGGTTGCATCATCATCGTCGTTCCATTCAGATGAGTGGATATTAGATCCGGGTTGTACCTATCATATGTCCCCTAACCGGGAGTGGTTCTCTGATTTAGTAGAACTAAATGGAGCAGTTGTTTATATGGGCAATGACAATGCCTGTAAAACTGTTGGGATAGGTTCAATCCAATTAAAGAATCAAGATGGATCAACCAGAGTTCTGACTGATGTTCGGTACGTGCCCAGTTTGAAGAAAAATCTCATCTCATTGGGAGCCTTGGAATCCAATGGTTCAGTTGTTACTATGAGAGATGGGATTTTAAAAGTGACATCTGGCGCACTTGTGATATTGAAGGGCATCAGGAAAAATAACTTGTATTACTACCAATGTAGTACAGTTATTGGAGCAGTCGCTACAGCTTCCGGTAACAAAGAATTGGACTCAATGCAGTTGTGGCATATGAAGTTGGGACATGCCAGCGAAAAATCCTTGCAAATTCTGGCAAAGCAAGGATTGTTGAAAGGTGCAAAGGCTTACAAATTAAAATTTTGCGAGCATTGTGTTCTGGGAAAGCAAAAGAGAGTGAAATTCGGTACTGCTATCTATAATACAAAAGGTATTTTGGAATATGTTCACTCAGATGTGTGGGGGCCTTCCAAGACACCTTCATTGGGAGGAAAACAGTACTTTGTTACTTTTGTTGATGACTTTTCCAGAAGAGTTTGGGTGTATACCATGAGAACTAAGGATGAAGTGCTTAGAGTTTTTCTTAAATGGAAAACTATGATCGAAAACCAGACTGGCAAGAAAATCAAGCGGCTTAGGACGGACAATGGAGGGGAATATAAAAGTGATCCGTTCTTCAATGTGTGCCAAGAGTATGGTATTGTTCGACACTTCACAGTTAGGGATACACCACAGTAGAATGGATTGGCAGAGCGTATGAATCGAACATTGCTGGAGAAAGTTCGATGTATGTTGTCCAATGCTGGGTTGGGCAAGCAATTTTGGGCTGAGGCTGTGACATACGCTGGCCATCTTGTTAATCGTTTGCCATCATCTGCATTAGAAAGAAAAACTCCTATGGAGGTATGGTCTGGAAAACCGGCTACAGATTATGATTCCTTACATGTGTTTGGAACCACTGCATATTACCATGTGAAGGAGTCAAAGTTAGATCCGAGGGCAAAGAAAGCTCTCTTTATGGGAATCACTTCTGGAGTGAAGGGATTTCGTCTTTGGTGCTTAAGCACAAAGAAAATAATCTGTAGCAGAGATGTTATCTTTGATGAATCTGCCACATTGAAAAAGGTAGCAGATAAAGATATTCAGACGAGCTATACTCCACAGCAGGTGGAGTGTACTCCAAAACAGGTGGAGTTTGAGCAGATGGAGATTTGCCCAGTTAATAAGTCTAATTCTCCAGCCACAATGGAGGAATTAGAGGTTGAAGAGGTTCTGACCCAAGAACCACTAAGTACACCAGAACCAGTTGCAGTTGCAAGGCCACGGAGAGAAATTCGTAAACCTACTCGATTTACTGATATGGTGGCCTACGCCCTTCCCGTTGTTGATGATATTCCTATCACTTATCAAGAAGCAATGCAAAGCTTAGAAAGTGATAAATGGAAAAGCGCCATGGATGAAGAAATGCAGTCTCTCCGGAAGAACAATACTTGGGAGTTGGCGCAATTACCGAAAGGTAAAAGGGCAATCGGATGCAAGTGGGTATTCGCAAAGAAAGATGGATCTCCTAGCAAGAAGGATATTCGCTACAAGGCAAGATTGGTAGCTAAAGGCTACGCTCAGAATGAGGGAATTGACTACAATGATGTATTTTCCCCTGTTGTGAAGCATTCCTCCATTAGAATTTTGTTGGCCTTGGTAGCACAGTTGAATTTGGAGCTAGCTCAACTTGACGTTAAGACGGCTTTCTTGCATGGTGAGTTAGAAGAGGAGATCTATATGACTCAGCCAGAAGGATACACAGATGCTGGTGGTAGAAATTGGGTTTGTAAGTTTAACAAATCGCTATATGGATTGAAGCAATCCCCGAGGCAGTGGTACAAGCGATTTGATAGCTTTATGAGAAGGCAGAAGTACACAAGAAGCAAATATGACAATTGTGTGTATTTGCAGAAGCTGCATGACGGATCTTTCATTTATCTACTCTTGTATGTTGATGATATGTTAATCGCTTCGAAGAGCCAAAATGAGATAGATAAGCTGAAGGCTCAGTTGAATCAAGAGTTCGAGATGAAAGATCTAGGTGAGGCCAAGAAGATTCTCGGCATGGAGATAAGTAGATATAGACCGAGAGGCAAGCTCTGTTTAAATCAGAAGCAATATCTGAAAAAGGTATTACAATGTTTTGGTGTAAATGAAAACACAAAACATGTAAGTACCCCACTTGCTTCTCATTTGAAACTTAGTGCTCAATTATCTCCGAAGACTGAAGATGAAAGAGAATATATGGCGAAAGTCCCATATGCTAATGCAGTTGGGAGTTTGATGTATGCGATGGTGTGTACGAGGCCTGACATTTCACAAGCTGTTGGAGTTGTGAGCAGGTATATGCATGATCCTGGAAAAGGACATTGGCAAGCTGTGAAATGGATTCTACGGTATCTTCGAAAAACCGTAGATGTTGGTTTAATTTTTGAACAGGATGAAGCACTTGGTCAGTTTGTAGTTGGATATGTTGATTCCGACTTTGCTGGTGATTTAGATAAACGCCGTTCAACTACGGGGTATCTGTTTACTCTTGTGAAAGCCCAAGTGAGTTGGAAGTCTACCTTACAGTCTACAGTAGCTGTGTCTACTACAGAGGCAGAATATATGGCAGTTACAGAAGCTGTTAAGGAGGCTATTTGGCTTAATGGATTGTTGAAAGACTTAGGAGTTGTTCAAAGTCACATAAGTTTATATTGTGACAGTCAAAGCGCTATTCATTTAGCGAAAAATCAAGTCTATCATTCAAGAACCAAGCATATCGATGTAAGATATCACTTTGTGCGGGAAGTCTTTGAAAAAGGAAAAATTCTACTTCAGAAGATTCCGACAGCAGATAATCCCGCAGATATGATGACCAATGTGGTAACAACAATCAAGTTTAATCATTGTTTGAACTTGATTAACATCCTGAGAATTTGAGCACCTTTAGGTGTATGGCGCTTGAGAGCGCATTTGGAGGCACTACAAAAGATAGCTTTATCGAATTTGGGGAGTTGAAGGAAGTATGTGAAGATGTGATTATCCTAATCAAATCTTCAAGGTGGAGATTGTTGAAAAGTAAAAAATGGTGGGAGGTGCAATTGGCACCGAAAGAAAAAAATAGTTGGCAAGTTGTTTAAAGTTGAAAGGGATAATTGCAATTTTGGTCCCTAATTTTTTAGGCCATTTGCAAGTTAGTCCCTGAACTTCAACTATAAATAGGCCTAACCATTTCTCATTTCAACCATCCCAACCAATCTTTCTCTCTTAGTTTTCTCTCTTCTCCCATTTGAGAATTCTTAAGGAATTCTATTTGTTTGTAATACTTTGGAGATAGTAAAGTTATCATCTGGTGTTAGTGCCCGGGGACGTAGGTATAATTTACCGAACCTCGTTAAAACTCTTGTGTTCTTTCTTGTCCTATTTTTCTTTCAATATTTGAGGGTATAATAGTAGTATTTAATTGTGCTATTAAATTATTATAGAAGGGATATTCTGTCTAAGGAAAGACTTGGTATTTAAGAGATCCATGTGATCCACCTCTCTTTCCGGGGAATTGAACTTTGTGTGATTTTTTAGTACAATAATTTACACGCTTCCGACCCTATTGGAACAACAAGCTCTTCCAACCATGATCCCTTTTTCTCGTGAACTTTCTTTTTTAAAGCTTAGAGGATTTTTCTTGTTAACGGTCTAAGTCTACTCATTTGTTTATGGAGTTTTAACCGAGTTATGGACTAAAAAATATATAAAGGCTTTTACAAAATCCTTAATTAGGTGTCATTATCTGTGATGATTAAGTGTGGGAGGTCATACGTATATATTATCGTCTTTTAAACAAATGCCTTCATTTGCTTTTCCGTGATTGTAGATAAAGTCTTCGCTTTCATCCATTTTGTGAAAACCTCAATGACCATCACCAGATACTTTGATGACAATAATTGATTGGAGTAGTGGTTAAACATTTTGTTTAACACTTAGATGACATGAATCCAAATATTATTGTTCAGCTCTTTTTTTCATTCACTTTTTTTTTTTAAATATTGCAATGATAAAAAATATATAATAAATTTATAAATGTATAAAATTTTGTCTAAATTAAAAAAATAATACAAATATGAACAGGGGTGAAGGGCACGTGAGAGGGACAGACAGACAGACAAGGTGTTCATTCCTGGAACCCTGAGCTTTGACTATTGACTATTGCCCTCTGTCTATAAACATTAATGAAGCTCTCTGTCTAAGTTAAAAAATATGTACATAAATTCACCAAAACATTAGTTTATTTATAAATTCTACTTATAACAAATTTGTTTTATTCAATTATTCTGTTTCTGGAGCTTTAATTTTAATAAGTTTGAAGGAATTTATTTGATGGAAAAGTCATTTTAAAATTTATAAAATTATTTAAGTATAATTATTTTTTAGTCTTTCAATTTTATAAAAAAAAGTTATTTTTAATCTTTTATTTATTTTTTTCACTTTTTTTAATTCTTGATTTTGTATTTTTTTGTTAAATCACCCTAAAATAAATAGAAAAATTAACAGGTTTTAACTTTGCTGGTGTGACACGTACCCACGTGGCTGACACGTTATCATTTAATTAAGTTTTAAAAAATTTAAAAAATTTAAAAAATATTTTTAAAATTTAAAAATTATTAAAAAACATAAAAATTATTTATTTTTTTCACATTTTTTATCTCTTAAACTTGTGTTTTTTGTTAAATTACCTTAAAATTGATAGAAAAATTAATATTCTTTTAACTTTGTTACCCGTGTGGATGACATGTTACCATTTAATTAATTTTTAAAAAGAAATTTAGAAAAAAATATAAAAATTGTTTTTAAAAATTCAAAACCATTAAAACTATTAAAAAGTGTAAAATTATAAAAAATATAACTTTATAAAATTAATTAAATATTTATATGTCATCCACATGACAATTCACATGTATGTTATAGTTAACAAACGTTAACTTTTTCATCTATTTTGGTGTGATTCAACAAAAAATACTGCCAATTCAAGGGTTAAAAAATATAAAAAAATAAAATAAATAGAAGGCTAAAATGATTTTTTTATAAAGTTAGAGGGCCAAAAAAGTCATTATGTCAATTATTTAAAGATTTAAGTGCTTTTATAATAATTTTTATTGTTTTTATGTCCTTTAGTTCTTTATTAATTGAGTTAATGTTCAATTAACTTGTGACACCATATCTTTTAGAGATTTTATAAGTAATATAAATAATTAAATCATCATTGTGTTTAATTGAGTTAATATGCGCTTTCAACTAAAAACATTTTCTATAGAATGTATTTTCTATTTCACTCTCTAAAATAAACCTAATTCTCTAAATATCGAAAAAAAACTCTAAAATCCTAAATAACTTTTAAAACCAACATATACTTCTAAATTACCAAAGCAATAACCTCTCTTAAAAATTATCTAACCTCTTTAGTGTCTTAAACCCTAGTTGTCATACATGCAGTCAGCCACTTGGTCGACCACCATTTTACCCTTCAAGGGTTAGTTCAGTATTGTTTTTTAAAAGACTTTCTGGTTCCAAAAGCACTTTTGAAAGAAAAGCTGTGCAGAACAAGCTGCTTTTGGCTGAAATTTTTAGTTTTTCAGAAGTGCTTTTGAAAAGGAGAAGCTAAAATTTTTAGCTTTTCCTCTCCAAAAAGCACTTTTAATGCTTAATTACTTTTTCACCCATCCAATAACATAGTACTTTCTCTTTTTTTTTCTTGGTACTTTAATTACAAATGTGTTAAAATTATTAATTAAAAATAAAAATATTTTTTAAAATACTAATTACAAATATTTAATAGTTATATTTAAATATTTAAAATATAGTTTATATATTCTAATTAAATTTTATAAATAATTAATATTTATTGCTTAAAAATATTTAAATTTTACATTTTATATATTAAAATATTAACAAGAAGTTATAATTTTTTTTATATTCTTACTAAAATATAATAATATTAACTAATTTAAATATTATTTAAATGCATATTTGTTATTTTATAATAACATGTCTAAAATTGACATTTTATTTCTCAAAAGCACTTTTTAACAGCAATGCTAAACACTCAAATTTTAAACCAAACTTTTCAAAAGCACTTTTTCACAGCACTCTTCAAAAGCGTTTTTCAAAAGCATTGCCAAACTAGGTCTAAAACCACTCCCTCATGTTCTCTAGTTCCCAACAAAGCATCCGGCACACGCAAAGGCAGGTGGCAGGACACTCTTAAAATGGGAAAAATTTGCTTTAGACCCCATAAAATCTATAAAGTTTTAAACTAATACATATAACATTATAATTTAATCCCCAAAATGATAAACTTTTAATTTAATTATTCTAAAATCTATAAATATATAAGTCAATATTATAGTGAAATTACATTCTAGCTCTTATGAAAATTTATAATTTAATCTTGCCCTCCCTATACAAAATTTATCATTTCACCCTTGACTTCAGGTGAGTTGTTTTCTCCAAGTACCATTAGCCATTCCTTGAGCCTTGCAGATGAGATGTGGAGCTGTGATACCAACACACGCAATTAAAAGGTTTGATGGTTAAAGCACCCCATCCTTTAGGGTGTATTTGGTTGGCTAAAAAAGTGAATGGACAAATGGAAAGAAAATAAACTTTAATTGCGCTTGGTAAGAAAAAAAGAAATGAGAGAAAATAAAATAGGATGGTGATCATTTTCATATTTTAATACATAAAACTCAATCGTTCCAAATTGAATGATGAAATAAGAGAAAATATAAAGTAATAGTCGTCGACAATGGCTCCAATCAGAACATTTGCTGATCTGGATATTCTCTCCCCTTTGGGAGTTTCGGGTTGTTTAAGAACCGGGCTTGAGTTTTGTTTCACCATTTGACTCTCCTGTTATAACTAATTATATTAGTTTTTATTGTTAATATTAGAAGTTTATGGTATCCATCTTTCGATTGAGTATTAGTTTGATTTACATAAATATTATTGTTAATATAAAATAACGTGAATTTAAATACGTTGAAATGTAATATCTTCTCATTTATGTTTTGAAAAAGGATTACGGGTAAAAAAAACATATGCAATACTGGACAAATTAAGAAGCACACCAACCTAAGAAAAAACATTGAAAGTAATTAATTAACCCAAAGAAACTCCCAATCCCCAATTTACAGGTATTTATTTTTATTACTTCAATGTGTCTGTCTATGTCTTCTTCACATTTCAATTAGGATTTAAATTAGAGCCTAAACTTAGACTTTCTTTTTACTCCAATTACATTATTAAACTGTACTTCTAAGATTGACAGAGAATCCTAAGCTAAAAAAAGTTTCAGTTTTAGTTATTAATTCACTATGATTTAATTGCTAATACACAAAATAGATCTTACTGTTTTGGGTTCTATGAACACATTTGAATCAAACCCTTCATTGCCAACAAATTTCAAAATAAAAAAAAAATTGTCCTTTTTAACACTGTAAAATTCAAATGATATTTGTAGTTTTATGAAATACTTGCAGGCATCAAAACACCAACCAATCAACTTCTCACCTTTTTTTCTCCTTTGTTTTCTTGTGCTTAACCTTATATAGAAAAATAATTAATTATGATTTTAGTCCTTCTGTATTAAACTATATACTTTAATTGTTGTTTGAATTAAGGGTGGAGTGAAAAAATGTTTTTTTCACCAAAAAGAATAATGTTTCTGAAAGAGATTATAAAAATATACAAAAAAAAATAAAGAGATTAAATTAAAATGAAAAGGATTAAAGTTTTAGTGGTGTCGTAGTAATAACTTTTCTAAAAGAAACGAAAAAGGATTTTTTTGAAGTTGAACAGCGATTTAACACTGTCCATACAAGTGTGCGTAAAGCCAGCTTAACCACTCTTCTTCTTTTTCAGTCTTATTTGGAGAAATGAGATACGATACCAGGAAAGTTTTCAAATATTTATAAAATTAAAAGAAAATTAATTGGTTTTGAATGGTTCATAAGTAAGATCTGTTTATGAGTTAGGTCAGATATTGACAAAGTTTAAGATCCGTTTGTTAGGTTTTAGTTTACTTTAATCTGAATTTTAATACGGATAAAAATGTTAAAATTAGTATTCGGCTCACCCAACATATCAAGTAACATAACAAGTAAATATTTTATATAAATTTTAAAAATATTTATACTTAAATAACACTAATATAAATATAGGTGCAATATAATAAGTAAATATTTTTAAAATAGTAACAAAATTAATAATAAAATAAGAATTATATAATATTCAAACAATAATAACAAAATAATGAGAAAATAGTAGGAAAACAACAAGAAAATAGTAGAAAAATTCGAGTTAGACTCGAGTTAAAAAAACATTATCCAAGACCTGAACTGTTTTCTAAATAGACATTTTTTTTATTCAAATTCTCTCACTTTTCAAACCAACCTTCTAACCTGACTGAATAATCCAATCTATAAATAAATTTATTTATAAATTAATTGTTTTAATTTTTATTTTCAAATTGATATATTAATTGGTTCTCAATTTAATTTAAATAGTAGTTAGATATGAAGAGTGCAACATAAACATAGTTAGGGGGTTGGGTATAACAAAAGAAACCAAACAAAAATCTTGAATGGACAGATTAGAGGGATCCTTTGTCGGGTAATTTGTTGTCTTATTTTATTTTATTTTCTTCGGTTTCCAACTTTTGTTATTTCTATAAAACAAAGGCGACGTACCTTTTCACACGACAGTGGGACCAAACAATCTCGAACGCCATAACACAAATTTCCAAATTCAATTGTCAGAGACTCAAAAAGTGAAGGAATTCCATTGAGCGGGATCCTTTCTCCCCTGCTTTTGAATTTCAAATTATATCCCAACTCCGTTATTGCGTCCTTTTATTTTTGCTTCATTTCTACTTTTACACTTCATTTTACTTAACACTATGATTTAGTCCTTATGGTTTAATTTAACATAGGTTAACATATACCTTAGATCCCTGTACTCTTCACAAGTTTAAAATTTAATCCTTCTACTTTTATGATTTCAAAATTTTAATCCAATGTTAACAAGAAATAAAAGTACAAGAACCTATGGAATATTTTAACCTTTAATATAATTTGAAGTAAGGAAATCTCGGAAGGGAGATCAAGAAAAATTATAAATTTTTAAGAGATTAAAGATAAAAAAAATGTTACATGAACTTAAATTATTAATTTTTGGAGGGGTCAAAAATGATTTTTTTCATTAATTAAAATTTTTTTCCTTGATACAAATTTTACTACTATTTTTTCCTTCAAAACCCTTAAATCGGGAAATAATACACATTTAAGCATGCTCAAATTCAAATTATCCCATTTAACCGAGAGAAGAATGCCCTACCTACCTGATCATTAATTAGGTGAAATTTTTTTCCCCTAAAATGAGCATAGTACAAGGATAAAAACTAAAATTTAACCTACGTGTATAAACTAATGATATTACAAAACTAGGGTTAGATTTCAAATTGAGCATAGTAGAAGGATAAAAACTAGAATTTGACCTTTATTTTCAGTTTTCTACTCACCATTTTGGGTTCTTAGTGGTTTTCAAAATTTTAACTCAAATATGTTTCCTTTTTCTTAAAAGAAAGGGATTTTTTTTCTCTTTGAGTCTTGTTGAAGACTTGAGGTTCTCTCCCCCCCCCCACCTTTTTTTGGTGCAAAAAGATTTCCTTTTTGTCACTCATACTCTGTTATCAATTGTTTCCATCGTAGCCCATTTCCTTTTTCTTTTCTTAAATAACAGTTGTTTGTATCTCTGAGAAAAATATATACTTTGAAACTACCATGGGTGCTTCAGCGAAATGGGTGAAATCTCTTATTGGTCTCAAGAAAACTGTAAAAGATGACCAAGTAAGCTCTACTTTTTTTTGTGGTTCATCTCAAAGTTACCTTACTGTTATATAGAATTAATCACCAAAGTGTTTTTTTTTTGTAGGAAAAGATGGGTGGCAAGAGCAAGAAATGGAAGCTATGGAGGAGTTCTTCAGGGGATGGAATAGGTTCCTCATGGAAGGGTTTTAAAGGAAAGTTTAAAGCAGATTACGAAGGATCTGATTCTTCACCAAGGTCTGAAGCTTTCTCTGCTGCCATGGCTGCTGTGGTTCGAGCTCCTCCTAAAGATTTCAGGGTTGTAAGGCAAGAATGGGCTGCTATCCGCATTCAAACTGCTTTCCGAGGCTTCTTGGTACTTTTTTCTGCCCTTTGTTTCCTTGTTTGGTGTCTGAGAAAGTGAAGGAAAGTTTCTGTAGTGTAGTTCTTTACTGTTTGAATCTATCGGTGTTAAACACATACTCATATTTAACGTTCACACTCGAGTTCGAGTAATATAGATGGAAGGGACTAAGCTAGACTTGCTGAGACATTACCCCAAGTAAACCAATGCTTTCAATGAGGGGCTTTATCATGATTTGATCCCAGATTTAGAGGAAAAAATGTGTTTGAACATGTATCAAACTGTGTCTGTTTTCTGTTTTTCTCATTTTGCCATATCCACGCCTATTTTGCCATGTCGAATACATGTCTGCCGCTGGTATGTACCCTGCTGTGTTTGTGCTCACCGTGCTCGTTTCAGATACATTTGGTGATGTTGTTCAGCTATTTACCAGCAATACTTTTGCAGGCAAGAAGGGCTTTAAGGGCTTTAAAGGGAGTCGTTAGGATCCAAGCCTTTGTTCGCGGTCGACAGGTGAGGAAACAGGCTGCTGTGACACTCCGGTGCATGCAAGCTCTCGTTCGTGTCCAAGCTCGTGTTAGAGCTCGTCGTGTCCGAATGTCCATCGAGGGCCAGGCAGTTCAAAAGATACTCGATGAACACCGCAGCAAGGCCGAACTCTTGAAACAAGCCGAGGTAAACTAACTGAAAACTTTGGTTCCTACATGAATGTCGTTATAAGCTGTTCGGATAATTCTATGTCGAAATATTTTTTCAGGAGGGCTGGTGTGATAGTAAAGGAACATTGGATGATGTTACAATAAAGCTACAACTGAGACAAGAAGGTGCTTTCAAGAGAGAACGAGCACTTGCTTATTCTCTTGCACAAAAGGTAAGGGAATTCCCTAAACTTTGCACCATTGTTTATATCGAAAGATGATCGAAGTTTATTTGGTTTTGCAGCAATGGAGATTGAACATGGATTCAAATACTCGAACAAATAGTTCGGTTTCAGTTCCATATCTCAAAAACCAAGTGTTTGATAAGAATAGTTGGGGATGGAGTTGGCTTGAACGTTGGATGGCAGCCCGGCCGTGGGAAACTCGATTGATGGAGCAATCACAGGCAGACCCTTCCGAACCAACTCCACCATCGAAAACTTGTTCAGAGTCTAGAAAGATTACTAGACCGACCGAACCATGTTCAGTGAAGGTACGAAAGAACAATGTCACAACTAGGATTTCAGCAAAGCCTCCCCATATTGGTCAAGGTACTAGATCATCATCGAGTCCAAGTTCCGAATTCCGGTTCGAAGAGAGCTCCGCATCATCATCGATATGCACATCTACAACACGGGTCTCGTGGAATACAATGCCGACTTCAGAGAGAACGGAGAAGACGGGGAATAGTAGGCCAAACTATATGAACTTGACAGAGTCTACCAAGGCCAAACAAAGAGCTGCAAATCATGCCTTACGAAGAATCCAAATGCAGTCCATGGATGAGTTCCAGTTAAAGAAAACAGCTGGTTTGTATGATGGGGATTCAAAGAGTAGTGTGGGGTCGGATCCTACGGTCCATATGTCTCGGCCACTGTATCCACCAACAAGATTAGGTTAAAAGTGGTTGTGTCTGTGATTAAGTAGATCGTCAGTTTTATTATGTTTTCCAACATCTTGTTTAGTTTTAGTGTGATGTAGCAAACAAGTTGTTGAGTGTTTTTGTATCTAATTCGACGGCAATTCATTCTGCATTGGTAGTGTACATTAATTTTGTCTTAAAAATTATTTTGATCAACTGATAGATATGTTCATGATATGAACTGGGATTGGAGCTTGTTGGTCATATTCTTATCCAACATATGGTAATACA
Organism: Gossypium hirsutum; assembly: GCF_007990345.1. NCBI lineage: Eukaryota > Viridiplantae > Streptophyta > Magnoliopsida > Malvales > Malvaceae > Gossypium > Gossypium hirsutum. The sequence continues at coordinate 2,436,171 of NC_053430.1, read as the reverse complement.
TATTTTACCACCATTAATGTACTACTGTGGGGAGGTGGGACTCTCTCTTGAGAGTTGTTTAAGTGGTATGTAAATGTGGTTTAGCAGAAGTGATTCGGGATGAGAATGGACATTGGATCGTTGGGTTCTTGTGCAAGATGGAGATCAGTTTGCAAGTTGAACTGTAGGGTGAGAAAGATGCCCAACAATAGAAGTCTTGAAAAGGTTATATTGGAGCTAGATTCGACAGTAAATTCGCATTTCTTAAATTACGGTGTCGATGGAGACTATTCTCTAAGGGTCTGTTTGATTGAAAAAAAATTCGATTAGGGTTTTAAAAGGGAAAATCTCAGGGTTTTACGTAGAATTAAGTAATAAGGAAAAATTTGGGTTTCATATCTGTAATTGAATAAATTTGTTGTACAAAAAACTCAATTTTATTTTTGCAAAAAAAAAGTTTAAAAAGTAAATTAATGATGAAAATGAAAACTTATTACAATCCTTGTACTCTTCATAAATCTATAATTTAGTCATTAGCCTTTATTTTTAGTTCTATAATTTAGGGTTCATTATAATGTCATTTTTTAGTTACATAATTACCAATTTTTTTTTATTTTTAAATATCACATCAATAAATTTAACAAAAATAATGATGTTAAAAATTAAATTTAAAATTTAAAATTTAAAAATTTGAAAGATTAATTTCTTGAAAATCAAAATAAAAACATTAAATTTCAAATCTATAAAGAGTATAAGGACTTGTGACTGCCCTATTTTGAACCAAATAACTTTCAAAAGAAATATAACATATTGTAAAACAAAAATAGAGTCAAGCCGAGCTTAAACATCTATTTTTATTTTTTGAAAATAATATTTTAAACTTTTTTTAATGTAATAAATATAATTTTTAAAATAAAATTAATTGTCAAATCAATTCGATCAATTAATTCGATTTTAATTAAATAAATTATTAAAAAAATTATAATAATAATTAAAAAAAAGAAAACTAGTTCAATCACCCTTCAGTCGATTTTTTTGACCTAATTTAATTGATTTTGATTGGTTCACTCAAAAGTCAATTCAATCATTTATCTTTGATATACAAACCAAATTTCCATCCAACCAATCCCAACAACAGTTGTAATAACCTTTTTTTATTACGGCTTAATACATAATTTGATACATGAGTTTGACACTTTTTTTTAATGTGATATCGGTGTTATTTTTTGGTCCAATGTAATACTTGTATTTGATAAAACTTTTTAATGTTTAATTCATATTTTAGAATTAATTTAATAAAAATTTAGTTAATAATATTACCAAATAATTTTAATAAGATCAAACCCTAAATTTCAAATTAAATAAAACACCTTAAATTATATTTGATAAATTAAATATAAAATTAACCAAATTCACAATTAACATTAAATTTAATCTATTAATAAAATTATAAAAAATTCAAATATAATAATATTAATAATTTCATAAAAATTCATGATATTCACATTTTAATCCAAAAGTATCTCCTAAAAGAAAATGACAACGTTGAAAGGGTCAAAAAGGGAAAAAGAAATGTAAAATTGAAAGGGCAAACATGTCATTTGGAGTAGAAGATTTTCTGCTACTGTTACTATAACCAATAAAACAAAAAACCGAACCGAATTTGCCATTTCCTCACTTACGGTTCGTTCTGCTCTCCAGAATTTCCTCTTTTTTACTCTTTCATTTTTCGCATTTTCCTTCATTTTCTAGCCAACCAAACACGCCTTTCAGCACCCATATAAGGAAAAAGATAGAAAGATCAGACCTCATTTTGGTCGCTGTAAAAAGGCGATGGCTTGGAGACGGTTAATCACTCAGGTTCCTTGCCTTCTTTCTTTTCTCCTGATTTTTAGGATTTTTTTAAGATTCTTTGCTCCGTTTAATATATTGGATTTTGCATGATATGAAACTTCTGAAAATTTTGGGGTTGTAGAAACCCTAGTCTTGAATATCTTGCATTGAACATTCCAATTCGAGTTAAGTTTTAGTAGAGTAGGTAATTAAAAAAATATTGGAATTAGAATTCATTTGCTTATGCTGATTGAGGTACGGGACCTTTCATTTGCTTAAAGAAAAAGTTTTCTTAAGGGATTGAAAGCAATGACGTCATCCATCTATATATTTTCAATGAATTTTTGCATGAGATTGTGGTAGAAATGGTAAAGAATTGCACTAATCGGGTTGGTGTGTGGCGTAGTTAGTATATTGTGTGTGTTATTCTTGCTTACTAAAGAAGCAAATTGCATGTTAGACAGGGGTTTGAAAGTTAATTCTTTAGATAAACAAGTGAGATTTTTCTTCAACTTCATCTTAAAACAGGTTTCACGACAACAATCGGAGTCGGGACGGATCGGTTCCTTGTTTAATAGAACTAATCTTTCTGGTATGTTTGTTTCTTTTTCAATAAAATACATGGATTACCCTTTCATTGTTCTCAACTCAAAAACTACTTTGCCTAAGCTGAAATCTTGTTTGGTTGCAGGTAATAGCCTTTTGAGTAACCAACAGAGGTTTAGGTCAAGCTATGTAGGCAGTTTAGCTCGAAGATTCCGAGATGCGTATGAATCTAGTGAAGTTGCTAATTTAAGAGAACTTTACCTTAGAAATGATCCTGAAGCAGTGATAAGACTATTTGAAAATCAGGCATCATTACATTCTAACCGTTCTGCACTTTCTGAGTATGTTAAAGCATTAGTCAAAGTTGATAGGCTGGATGAAAGTGAGTTGCTTAAGACATTACAAAAAGGTGCATGGTCTTGTTCTTGTGCTTCTCTATCTCTCTTCAAAGTTTCACATTGCTTCTTTTTTGTTCTGTTTTTTTTTTGTTTTCTTTTTCACTTTTCTGGAGAAATCTTTTAAGACATGCTTAGAAATTCTATGTTAAACTATAATTTGTTCATTTCATTCTGGACGGTTTCCACTCTTTGCCTTTATTAATATTTGTTTTCTAAGAGATTATATTAAATTACAGGTATATCTAGTTCAGCAAGAGAGGAAGAGATTAAAGGTGGACTTTCAGCTTTGCGAAATGTAGGAAAACCTACAAACAATGGTGCCCTAGGAACTGCTAGTGCTCCTATCCACATGGTTTCTTCAGAATCAGGGAATTTTAAAGATCAATTGTGGCGTATTTTTCGCAGTCTTGCACTTGGCTTCTTGTTGATTTCTGGTATTGGTGCACTTATTGAGGATAAAGGGATTAGTAAAGGTAGAGCCTTTAAGCAGCAAGTTTTTCTCTCAGTTTCAAATGGAGCATGTCTTTTTCTAAATTCTGACTGACTATATCCTCGTTTCAGGACTTGGTCTACAAGAAGAGGTGCAAGTGGTGGAATCTAACACAAGATTTAATGATGTCAAAGGTGTTGATGAGGCGAAGGCAGAGTTGGAAGAGATTGTTCACTACCTTCGAGATCCTAAGGTAATTGCTGTTTTGGTTTTCTTAACTTTGTCTCACTCATTCACTCACTCACACAACAGAAACACTCTCTAAATATGTTTGTCTTTCTTGCAGCGTTTTACTCGTCTTGGAGGCAAACTTCCAAAAGGAGTCTTGCTTGTCGGTCCACCTGGCACAGGGAAAACTATGTTAGCAAGAGCTATTGCTGGCGAGGCTGGGGTACCTTTCTTCTCCTGCAGTGGCAGTGAGTTTGAAGAGATGTTTGTTGGTGTTGGAGCTCGAAGAGTGAGAGATCTTTTTTCTGCTGCGAAGAAGCGATCACCATGTATTATATTTATTGACGAGATAGATGCCATAGGTGGAAGACGTAATCCAAAGGACCAACAATATATGAGGATGACATTGAATCAATTGCTTGTTGAATTGGATGGGTTTAAACAGAATGAAGGAGTTATTGTGATAGCAGCAACTAATTTTCCAGAATCATTGGATAAGGCATTGGTAAGACCCGGACGTTTTGACCGTCGCATTATCGTTCCTTATCCAGATGTTGAAGGGCGAAGGCAGATTATGGAATCCCACATGTCAAAGGTATTATGTTGACTGTAGAAGTTAATTTCTTCTAGGAGTTTTGAGTTTAAGTTGACAGCTATTACTGGCAGATTCATCAGATTTGTGACAGTACATCAGGTGGACTGTGTTTGGCAGGCCCCATTGGAGCATGTTCCATAACATTTGGCTTGATGTTAGCTTTTCAAACATGATTCTAATTATTGTCTTTGCTGTTTTACATGTTGCTTTAGTTGCATCAACATTCTGTTGTCTAATTTTCCGTATTAGGTTTGTCTTATATTTATATTAACGATTAGTTTTTGTGATATTTTTGGTAGAATAATTGTGTGCAGCCATGATGTCTAAAGATTCGTTCTTGTTCATTACAGGTCTTGAAGGCTGAGGATGTTGATTTAATGATCATTGCTAGAGGTACTCCTGGATTCTCTGGTGCTGATCTAGCAAATTTGGTCAATGTTGCTGCTGTAAAGGCTGCAATGGATGGTGCCAAAGCAGTTACAATGACTGATCTAGAATTTGCAAAAGATAAGATCATATTGGGAAGTGAACGCAAGTCAGCTGTGATTTCTGAGGAGTCACTAAAATTGACAGCTTTCCATGAAGCTGGCCATGCCCTTGTTGCAATCCATACTAATGGGGCACTTCCTGTTCACAAAGCAACAATAGTCCCTCGAGGAAGCTCTCTTGGCATGGTGTCCCAGTTGCCTGAGAAGGATCAAACAAGCTTTTCTCGAAAGCAGATGCTTGCGAGGCTTGATGTTGCTATGGGAGGACGGGTTGCAGAAGAGCTTATCTTTGGGGAAAATGAAGTTACCTCTGGTGCAGTGTCTGATCTTGAGAATGCGACTAATCTAGCTCGAAGAATGGTTACAAGGTATGGCATGAGTAAAGAAGTGGGGCCTGTTACTCATTTTTATAATGACAACGGCAAGAGCATGAGCACTGAGACTAGACTTCTTATCGAGAAAGAAGTGAGGGAGTTGCTGGAGAGGGCTTATAACAATGCAAAAACCATTCTCACCACCCACTGTAAAGAACATTATGCACTTGCTAAGGCATTGCTTGAGCATGAGACACTCACAGGAAGCCAGATTGAGGCTATGCTTGCCCAGTTCAACTCTCAGCAGCAGCAAGAACAGTGTGAACAGAGGATTGAACCACAGAATGGATCTAAGTCCAACCCAGTGCCTTCAAGTGCAATTCCAGCCGCATCTGCCTCCGCTGTAGCAGCAGCCACCGCCACCGCCACTGCAACTGCAACTGCTGCAGCTAAAGGCAAAGGGGTTGCTCCCGTTGGATCTTAGCATGGAATGAGCTGGTAGGGTTTCTTGCCTGTTGGTCATTTATTTAACTGAATGTGCACATACATATATTCTTCTCCGGCCTTTAGGTTTTAGTAACCTGATTGCTGCTGCTGCTCTGCTGCCACTGGGTTTAGTTATGTACAACCTTGTGTCCGACCATGGATTGAAAGATATATAAGAAAAATGAGTGACTTTGCCATGGAAGTAGCAGTCGAGTTGTGGAGAAATGCATGGCTTCCCCCTCCACCCCAATTTTTCCTGAACACCCTTTTTGACAAATTTACTCGTGGTACAGTGGTAATGTTCCAGTTAAGAGTATACTCCCCTTGGGATAAATTAGTAAAAAGCCTTAATAATAAAGTGCTATATTATCACCATTTTGCTGTTGGAGTATATTTTGATTACCTGGTCTTTGTGTTATTTTGGAAAGTAAAAAAGTCGGGAAATGCAGGGTCCCTTTTTGCCAAACTTAAAAATGTAATAATGTAATGGAAGCTTTTAAACGAAATGCAGGTTTTGGGTAACTTTTGTTAATTTCTAAGAAAATTCAGCTCTTGAATTATACTCTACTTCGGTGTCAACTTTGCACCTTCATTCATTTTGGTATGGTACCTACCAGCCAATTAGAACGTGCCACCTTATTTGTTTAGATCTTTTGTCAATTTAATTATTATTATTATTTAGTTAAATTTAATCATTAATTTTTTTAAAAAGAGTAAAATTTAATTTAATAAAAGATTAATGGATTCATTAAATGTTTTTAAATAAAATGCACTTTTTAAAAGATTGAAAATTGAGTGCGAAATTTAATTTTAGAAAAGTGGTTAATTTAATAAAAGATATAAAATTAAAAGTTGAAATTGTTATTATACAATTTTAAAAAAGCATGGTCAATTTTATTTGGTTTTTGAGATCTTATTCTTTAAAATTTACTATAGATAAATATAATGAAAAATTTCAATGATGTGATTTTTAAATATATTTTTATAAACTTTAATTAATTAAAATATTTAAAATAATTAAGGTGAAAGGTTAAAATTTTAACTAAAAATTATTAACTGTGATAATTCAAAGGAAGTATTTATCTTAGAAAATAGATAAATATAAAAATTATACATAAATTTTGGGCTAATATATTTATAAGTGAACTTTAATTTGATATACTATACACGTAAAATTTTGATTGTAGTTCAAATATATACAAAAAAACTTTGATTTTGAAGCAATTGTGCATATTTAAAGAAAAAATACATCAACTTATTTTTATATTGAATAATAATAATTATTTGTATACGTGATATGTAAATGTAAAAAAATGTTATATAGATAATGGCATTTGTGGTTTGTGAAAATTAACTTAAATCAACATTGTATATATAAAATTGTACAAAATTGATGTTTATATTTAACATTATATATTAAATTAAAGTTCATATTTACAACTTTATCCCTCAAAAAATTTTGTTAGGGTACAGCCCAAACCAGACTTGGACCGTCAAATAAATATATACATTTTTGTGTATTATAAAAATGTTAAAGTATATATGTTACAGTTTAAAGAAAAAATAGTATTTACAAAATTAGCAAAAAAAATGACTAAAACTAAAAAAAACACAGAAAAAGAAAAAAAATAAAGGGGCTTTCTATATATTTAACAAAAAAGAGTTTAATTTAAATACTAAAAAATACCTCTTTTTCTAATAAAAAGTTAACATCAAAATCAAGTAAGCAGATAAATTAGAGTTCAAAATGCAATTATCAAAATAAATAAATAAAAAAATTGTTTCAAATTTTTAAAAAAATATATATTATTTTATTAATTTAAAAGAACGATTGCACGTAGAGTACCACGTTCCCTAATTTTTCTCCAAACAAAAAAGGAAATCAGTTTACAAAAAGAATGGCTTAGGGTTCCTTCTTTCTCTCTTTATTTTCTCCTGTTCTTATTTAATGTAATTCAGGGATTATTTTGCGGCTGGATTTCTGCAAATTATCCATGAAATAAAATTATTATATTAAGAGCACAAATCCCAATAGTATGCAAAGTCACACGGCGACCAACAGCGCCGCTGGTTCACAAGCTTGTGCTGTTTGTAAATACCAACGTAGAAAATGCACCAATAACTGTCTTTTGGCTCCATTTTTCCCTGCTAATCGCCATAAAGATTTCCTTAATACCCGTAAACTTTTTGGGGTTCGAAATATTATCAAGCTCATTGAAAATCTTAACTTTCAGCAACGTGTTATTGCCATTAGAACCATCATTTTTGAAGCTAATATGAGGGCACAAAACCCCGTTGGCGGTTGTTATGGGTTGATATGCGACTTGAATAACAAAATCGGTGAGTACAAGACTCAACTTAATCTCGTTAATCAACAGCTTGCTATTTATAAATCACAGTCAGTTTTTACTCAATACCAACAACAGCAGCCGCAGAAGCAGTACAATGATGGTGGTGATCAGAATTTGGATGCTGGTTTTAGTATATTTGATGGTGGTGGTGGTGGGTCGTCGTCACCATTGTTGTCTGCCTATGATGTGTTTGAATCTAATCTTGTTAAAGCTGAATTGGAGGGTTCGAATGTTTTATCAGATGTGGATGAAGATATGAAGCCATTGTTTGGTGATAATAAGAGAGACCAATCGTTTTCATTTGATTCAGAAGGGCATGTTGTTTTCTCGGATGATAAGAAAGAGAAGCAAACATTTTGCGTTGACTCTGGTGGATCCAAAATTCAAAACAGGTTTGATTTTTGGGTTTATTTTTTATATTAACAAAACTGGGTTTTTTTCCCTTTCTTCTTTGGTTAGTATCTTGTTATTCCATAAGTTAGCATGACATTTTGATTTATTTTTTCTGATTGTCAATGCGAGTTTGAGGTGGTGTAAAAGGAAGTTTTATTGGTCATAAGGATTTAAATGCCTTAAATGAATCCATTAATCTTTTTTTATTACTATAGTTATAAAGATTTAGTTGATGTTTTTTCAGTTGGAAAAGAATTCATTGCCTTTCTTAGATTGAAAAAAATAGTATTGAGAGCTTGCTCTCGAAATGGGTCTGATCCGGCTTGACTCCTGACTACTAGTAAATACTTTAATGAGCACTTTGAACATTTACTTCAATTCCAGGGCTAGTTGCATATGCTTTAGTAAGGTAAATTGGTTGTAAAAGATAAGATTTTCAAAGTATGAGTTTATACGTATGTTGGAGATAATTCATTTCCAGGGCTAGTTGCATATAACTGGTTGTACTGTCCTCTGAGAAAAATTCTTAGTTGAAAGAATTGAAAGATGCATGAGAGTAGAAAGTTTGCAACGTATAGAAGAGTTAAATATAAGATCTTGTGAAACATATAGCAATCTGTTTGTTTTATAAATTGACAACTCAAAAGGCATTGTTTTTATTTCAGTGATCAACATGTGTCAAAGCAAAGGGGTGGCTTAAACCAACATCAGCTGAAGAATGATCTCAATGGTGGTGCTTCCCTGTTTGCTCTCACTAATGGCAAGGAATAGATAGATAGAACTGATTTTTGGTATCTTTTTTTTTCTCTAGCTATGATGTAAATATGGTTTTCACAAAGCAGGTTGTGCACAAAACAGAAAGTATTTCTGTTTACATGTTTGACAACAAAGGAAAAAGCTAAAGAATTAAAAGGGAAAATTGTAGCCTTTTGAAGTGTTAACTCCATTTTGGGTTTAATATGTTGGATTTTGCTCGATGATTTTATTGTAAGGTGAGTGAGTTAGGAAGAGTCGGAGTTTGTCTTTCAGGATGCTTGAAGCTAGTAAAATTGTAGCCGAGAATAGGGAGGTAAACCTAAAAGAGTTTAGGTAGACAAGGTGTGATGTAATATACTTCTAAGGAATCATGTTCAAAGGTTGAGTTATCCTTCAAGCTTTAAGCTTGATCTGATATTAATCTTCGTGTCAAAAGATTTAGTATTTTTTAATGCAATAGCTAAACGTGCAATTGAATAATCGAGATCAGGTATTATTAATCTTCAAGTCAAAAAATTTGTTATTCTTTTAGGACAGTACTCCATTGATATAGTGACAAGTAAAGCCAAAAATTATTTAGATGTGATTAATCACGTAATTCAGATTGAGTGCTTAAGTTGTCATCTATGCTTGCATTCAAAGGAAATCATTTTAAATTCAATAATCGAAAACTATATATAACTAGTATTATGCTCAACAAAGGGGAAGAAGAAATATTCAATCTTTATACTCAGTCCAAAGAAGTTATCTTAGAAGTATGCTTGAACTTGGTTATTTCTCTTAGATTATTCTGAATCTTGTTATGCTTTGCACATTATCAGAGGGATAGTTGCACATTCGAGCACGAAGATCTATTATTTCTATTCTTTTTCTAATTACTTAAATTATTGTTGCTGTTATGTTTTACTTATCCTATGAGATTTCAACTTTATACATTGTAACTTGCTCATGAGATCTAGCTGTATATACTTATGTTTTCAATTGTCAAAGTCAAGTTAAATATTTCTTTAGGTTGCATTTTAGAATTATTGTTTTGCTTTAATACAAGTAAAAGTTGTGTGGAGTATGATGAGTCATCATCTTATAGATATTTTTGTACCGTGTTCATTTGGATTTATGTGAGTTTTTAAAGTATTGCATTTAGTTGCATAATTTGAGTATTAATGCATTGCGTCATATTTACATTTTATGTTAATTTTAGTTAATGCTTGTTATTTCAATAGGTGTTTTAGTCTTAATTAGATCCAATTTGGCAAGAGGAGCAAATTCGACTATGAGCAAAAGCAAGACGTGAATCGAAAATTGAAGAAAAAACATAGGAGCACTGAATTTACGTGCGCGCTGCGGCACCATGTTCCACAACACAAGCAAGTTGCGTTGCTTTATTGTCTTTTTGCTCCTGATTTCTATTCTTCACTCCCAAGTCGAATGAAGTCCTAATTAGATCAACACAAGACTAAATAACCACAATTAAGCCTTAGTTAGAAAGAAGAGAGAAGTGCTTAACTAGGTTTTAAGTTTTCTTATTTTTCTCTTTTTAATTATCTTTCCAAAGTAAGTGTACCAAAGCAGCTTGGATTGAAATTTAGAATTGTAATTGTTTAATAAGTTTTTTTAAGAAGTTTTTTTTCTCTTAAACTCTTTTCAATTATTGTTATGTTTGCTTTATTGTTTTTGTTTGTTGTTTCGATGCTTGTTATGAAATAATCGGCTCAAATAGTGGTGAAACAAATCGAAAGTTAATGGGTTATTAATTGATACAGGTTATAGATAAGTTTAAGTTAGTAGCAAGATTAATTGCTCAATTCGTTCTTTATAATTAACCTAGGTGACAATTAGGTTAAAGAATAATTTAAGGGAGAGTTAAACGTACGGAGTGTTCGATTAACTTAACAATCTAGTTGAATAGTTACCTAAACTTGTTAAGATATACACCAACTTAGGTCATAGGGGTTGATAAGACATACACCAATGTAAAGTTCTCTAAACACCTGTAAGCTATACACAAATGCAGGTACCTATGTCACGGGGTTAGATCTTTTTTGTTGTGATCCGTGAGGCCTTAGGTGATCCGTTCATTCCAAACTCGCCTAATTCAGCCTATCCACCATAAGTGAGGATTCTTTAAAAACTCTTCCAAGGCACCAATTTGTATAGTGGAAGCGGTTATGCCAAAAGAAGTCACAAAAGAACAGAAAAAAGCCATAGAAAAGAACGCACGAGAGATGTTTGAGTAAATGCTCTTAATATTCTCTTATTTACAAAGAATAATGAAACAATGAATAAAGTCGAGTTACAAGTGAGGGGGAGGCTTTCTATTTATAGTTGAGCTCTCCCAAAATCGACGGTAAAGATCAAGTTACATCAATGGATGAGATTAACTTATTCATTGATTTTAGAGATTTACAAGATTACATCATATCAAATCTAACCTAATCTTTACTAGATATGATTCCCTGTCAATCTTTTAAGATTAGTTCTCATACTTATCAAGATAGCCTAAGTTGTCATATCGTCATCATTGGGCCACCCAGGCTTCAATCTTATAAGCTTCTCCAACAGCTTATTAAATCGGGCCAGTTCTTGTGGGCCAAACAATCCCTATCTAAACAATAAACCTCCATTGGATGTATTTGGTGCGATGGTCACGGGCTTTGGACTGCGGCCCATGACATTCTCTCACACCCATTCTCGTAACGCCCTCATTGCGTCTTTAGAATGACACTGACTTGATTTACATCGGTCTCGTCTCGATGCCTTAGCTTTTTCCTTTCTTCGAAACTTTTGCATTAGCTTACATCGCCTCTTAGTCGAACTGTCTCACTCATTTGTACATCTCGATGGCAAGAAGTTATGTCACTCTCTTACCCACATTTTAACTTGCTTCGAATAGAATCATCTTGATTCACAATACTTGGCTTCGAATTGTCCACAGTCCCTCGATCCCCTTCCTTAAGAACTTCGAAAGGGTTCCCTATGTTTTTGTCAAGTTAACAAGTTAGAACACAAAACACTGTTAGTGTTTAGAATGTACCTTCCTCGTTGTGTCTACTCGGGTTAACTGTCAAACTTGCATTACCATTTTCCCATAGCTTGATGCTCGCCTCACCTCTCTCATGGATGGTAGCTGATGTGTCAACAAAAATGAGCCTCATTGATCCCAGCTTCAAGGTTTGCATCGCGACTTCTTCTAATAAATCCGATGCCAAACTCACCTCTTCCATGGGTGAAAGCCTTGCCGACGACTCGGCCAACTCTGTCGCTTTACTCAAATTGAGTCTCATTAGTCCCAGCTTCACTATTTTTATTGCAAATTTTTCCTCTAAGTTCGATGACAAACTCACATCTTCCTCATGTGGAATCCCCTTCGAGACTCAATAAGCTCCGATATTGCCTTTTCTTTGACCACAACTGACTTAGATTGCTTTAGACAGTTTCGAAACTCATGCGGACCACAGCACAAGAAGTATTTTACTCTCTTCTTTTTGCTCCTCTTTACCCTCTTGGCTTCGACATTTCCTTTGCTCGAACCAAGCTTCTTGGGCTCGTTGTCTACTCTATCGTCCCTTTCAATGACAAACTTTTCGGACACTTCCGCAACCTATGCGAACCATGACACAAAAAGCACTCCAATTGCTTCTTTTTGTTTTCGGCCTCCTTGGCTTCGACACTTCTTGCGCTCGAACCAAGTCTTAAGGCCTTACCTTCCGGTTTCTCCTTCTTAGAAAGTGCGAATTTCTTCAGCCATTTCTTCAATATATGAGGACCGTCGCAAAGAAAGCATTTCAACTTGTCCCTCTTTCTGTTGGGTTTCTTATTCCCAACTTGTGGTTTACCACCATCGTCACCGTTGCCACTGCTATCATTATCTTCCTTGTAATTCTTTTTACATACGCCCCTTTCTTCGGACTTGAAAGATCTAAGTTTGTCTTTTTCTAGACCATGCTTGACCACGGACTCCGCTACCGTTATGACTTCCGACAGCTTTGGACACCTCTTTGTTCCACTTCCTATCTGACCTAAAACTTCAATCCATTTTTAAAAATAATCAATGCTTCTTTCTCGGTCACATCTGAAACTTGGAGCATGATTTCCTTGAACTCTCGAACATACTCCTCCATCATGCCCTGTTGCGTTAACCATCGCAACTTTGCCTGAGCTTCTTCCTCAGCAAATTCTGGGTAAAATTGTCCCTTCAACTCACATTGGAACTCTTGCCACGTCTCAATCTCAATTTTCCTTTTATCTGTAGACCTGCCTCGCTACTATAAAAGCGCAATATTAATAAGAAACATTGAAACAGTATTTACCTTAACCGCATCGTCTATGATGCCTTTGGCACAGAAGTAGTTTTCCATCCTCCAGAAGAAATTATCCACATCGTATGCAGACCTTGTCTCCACAAACTCTTTTGGCTTTGAGACATCCTCGTAATTAAGTGCTGCATTTGACACTCCTTTCCCCACAGCTGCTCGACACAAGACCAGGTTTTCTCAAGCTCTTTTATTCTTGTGTTCAAAGCCATTGTCGTGGTCATTGTTTCCTCCTTTAAAGCCATCACCATGGCTTTGAAAGCACCGTTCCTTTTCGTCAGCTTATTCCTATGTGAATTAAACAACTCATTTACCTCATCCATAGTGGAATCAAGAAACATCTTCACATAATCTCTAGACTGCTCCTTCCAGTTGTCTATGCGATCCTCGACCACATTGAGTGACTCATTTACGTCTTTCATAGATCCCTCGAGTTTATCCATACATTCTTCAACAACTGGCAGCATCTCCCTCAAAGGGACTAATTTTCTGGCCCACCTTTATTCGAACTCTTCTTTCGACATCCTAACAGTGCCTTCACAACCAGTAGCTCGTATACCACTTGTCACAAGGCTAGATCTTTCGTCTCGCAATCCGTACGGCCTTAAGCAATCTGTTCGTTCCAAACTTGACTAAGTTAGCCTAACCACCACAAAGTGAGGATTCTTTTAAAACTCTTCCAATGCACCAATTTGTATAGCAGAAGCGATTATGCCAAAAGAAGCCACAAAAAAACAATAGAAAACCACATAAAAAGAACGCACGAGAGTTGTTTGAGTAAATGCTCTCAATATTCTCTTATTTAAGAAGAATAATAAAACAATGAATGGAGTCGAGTTACTAGTGAGGGGAAGGCTCTTTATTTATAGTTGAGCTCCCCCAAAACTGACGGTTAAGATCAAGTTACATCGACGGACGAGATTAGCCTATCCCTTGATTTTAGAGATTTACAAGATTACATCATATCAAATCTAATCTTTATAAGATATGATTCCCTAACAATTTTTAAAATTAGTTCCCATACTTATCAAGATAGCCTAAGTTGTCATATTTTCATCATTGGCCCACCCAGGCTTCAATCTAACAGGCTTCTCCAACAGCTTATTAAATCAAGCTAGTTTTTGCGGGCTAAATGATCCCCATCTAAATAATAGACCTCCATCAGATACATTTGGTGTGATGGTCATGGGCTTTGTACTGCGGCCCGTGACACCTACATCTTGATACCATTTTAGTCATGAACCATTGACTTATCAATAACTGAATGAATCTCATTAACTAAAGATAAGCTCTACCACTATGATTTATTTTGCATTGCAGGTTCAATTACCAAATTAGTTATTTTATTTCTTCGCTTTAATAATTAATTTTTACTCTTTTGTAAGTTGATTTATTTATTCTTAGTTAATTTTTATATTTATATTACTTTGATTAAATTCTTGATGTTTTTATTTTATTATTTTATAAGTTACAAAATATTTTAGTAAAACCGACTTTTGGAATACTTCAACGAAAATATTTTGTTGTAAATTATTACTTGGCAACAATCTCATGTACTTGTAAGTAGTGGTAGAAAATGGTAACGACTATTGAGCTTTGAATTTATATATTAATTTTCACCATTATTTTTATATCCACTTTTCTCACATCAACTATACTTGGGAATTCCAATGAAATTGTAGGAAGAGTTTTGGCTTTTACCCTGGTCTTAAGGGGGTATTTATAGAAGGAGGGATGTCGGGTGGATCCCAATCATTGAGTATAAGTGTTATGATAGGGTGGCTGATGTTAGGCTAGGGCATTATTAGAGTCAACTTGAAGGGATTAGATGAGGAATCTATTGAATATAATGGATTGATGAGTGCATTATTAGAGTTGACTTGAAGGGATTAGATTAGGAATTTGTCAAATGTGATGGATTGATAAGTGTTGTTAGGACGTGAGGCCAAACTGACTAGATTGTGTTGCTAAGTCGCTACTATGGTTGATTGTATAAACTATTTTTTAGAAAATATGAATTCCACACTAACCCTTTAAAAGATTGTTGACAATTACAACTAATTATGCTGATTATTTGAGTTTGCTTTTGTTGTAATGTACATATATTGGCATTGACGATTTACATGAACCGCAAATTTAGCCATTAGCCCCCAAACCCAGCCGATTGGCACCCTTTAGATCGGCCGAAAAATGGTTTTCTTGGCAATATGCTATTGAAGCAGACAAGACCATGTGAAAATGCAGTATTCCTTTTTTTTAACTGCTTCTAAGATTTTCTCCACTTATCTTCTAGCTTTCAGCATTGTCCCTCTCACCCCCTCTTGTGTACGTCTCTTGATAAACTTTCATAATCTAGTCCCTGCGGTACAAAATAAGTAAATAACAAAAATAAAAAATCGAAAATATTGAAATTAGAATTTTGAACACTTTGAATATAATATCATAGTTTGTTTGTTTTTGTTTCATAATAATTTGTTCTTGGAGGGTATGCCAAGATTTGATTGACCCATCTTCCATGCATTGAAGCATCCAATTTGAGATTCTTGTTCCTTCATGGTGTGACACCATCTTCTGCCTCTCCATCCATTATTACCTTTCCATTTTGTGTCCCCCATGCACCCATTTCTCTTGAGGTTGAAAATCATCCTATCTAAATAAAAAAATAAAAAAAAAACTTTAACATTCATATGCTTGTACTCTAGCAACATCGAATGATGTAAAATTTTGATTATCTTAATCATCATAATCTCGAATTTTGAAATTTTTAAAATTTTACGTATATAATTTAAATTTTATTTTGGTTTGAGTGATTTGCAATACATAACACTATATATATACACACGTATATGTGTGAAAATCATGTATTTAATACATAGAGATATATTTAAAATTAACATACAACGAATAATGAAACATATTATTTGAAACTAATTAATAATAACACATAAAATATATACGATATTAAAAAATTAAATTAAATTGTGAGTAAAACGAAATTTAATCATGTAAATACATAATATTAAGAGTACTTCTTTAAGATTGTGTTGTCATTAATCCTGAGTTGGTGTCGAGTTACATTAGATTAAATTGTGAAACCAGCTTAATCAACAACACTCTTAAAATGTGCATATTAAAATAAAACTGTGGTCAAGTGATTAATTTAAGGTTTTACTAATGCAATTAGCAATAGATTCAAATCTCATTATATATATAATTTTCTTAAATGAATTAATACCCGATTAACTTGTGATAACAATTCGATTATATGTATAGATTAATATATATTATTAGACGGTCCAAAAGTTAGGTATAGATGTGAAATAATCAATAATGTAGTTGTTATTGTTGTCACAATCCCTATGGTCCTTTTGTCACATTTCCTATGGTTTTTTTTAGTGTCTTCATTGGTCTTGATTTAACTTACCAAAGAGGCAAAAGACCAGCCAGATGGTCCAAACCCATAAATGGCAGTGAACCTCAGTGGGATTTTATATATAAATATAAGTATATTTATGTGTGTGTCAAATTGTATAAAATATTCCTATACTATGTGATCTTTTCGATTTAATACATTTATCGTAATTTGATTATTTTTAATCTCGAAATGTATATTTTTAGTTTTCAGATAAAAATTTCCCATTAATTTCATCAAATAATTCGATGTAAACATATGTACTTTCTGCATTTAAAAAGTTTTGCCCCAAGACAGAAACCATACATTTCAAAATGTAAAGAATTTAAAAATAATAAATTAGAGTAGAAGGATTAAATCATAAAAACGTATTTTACAGGGACCTTGGATAGAATTTAGAGAGAGATATAAAGTGTTTAAATAAGAAAAGAAGGGAAAAAATCTGACAAAATTCCAACTGCCCCTGTATAAGCAGACCAATAAGACACAGAAACCACGTGCACTTGAAATTACTCTCTTTCGCCATCATGGGATGCACTTGACTCCCATTATTTATTACATCATATGTCACATTGACAACTCTCATCTTTGCCCTTTTCTTTTTATTTTATTTTATTTAAATTAAAAATATAATATTAATAATTAAATTCATAACCTTGTAAAATTTGGGCATTAATTAAATTCTTTGTCTGCAAACTTTTTTTTATTAAAATTTATATTTATGCTTATTTGATCTTAAATGAAATTAAACCATTAAATTAAATAATAAATTTATATTCAAATTTTATAACTAAAGATAATAATTTCGAAAAAAATTTATTTGAGGGTTCTACCAGCTTAAATCGGATTCAATCAAAATTTAATAACTTAAAAAGAGATAAATTACACTAATTACATCACAAAAAGAATATTAAAGAAATAATTGCAAGTTGCAAACTTATGAATTTCTTCCAGTACTTTCAAGTTTCTAGATTTTTTTTTAAAAAAAATTTCCTGCATGGAACAGTTTGGATTCAGATTCACGGAAAGCAAGAGAAAAAAAAAGCTGAAAAATCATTAATTTCAGTACTTTCAGTCACATTCTAATATCATAAAAAAATAAAAAATAAAAAATTCAAATATAGCCCTCAGTAATATACGATTGGTTTACTGCTCATCACGCAATGCCAAGCACACTTTTTCTGGGGAAAAAAAGAGAGCCAAAAAGCATTAATTTAATATTCCTTTTCTTTATGGTGATCGTAAATAAAATTATAAAACCTGTCACACAAGTAGATGACTTTTAGCAAAGTAAATTTTTTATATTAATGGGTTATTAATTTTCTTTTATAACATTGCATTTCATTAAATAAAAATGAAAACCCAAATTCACTTACAACATAAAATATCTTCATAATAAAAAAAATTAACAAAAAAAAGCCCCTAATTTCAACTTGTTCTTGAAAGACTAATTCACCCTAGATCTGCTTGCTAATTGATCCTTCAATTGTTTCATGACATTATCTTAGAACCCCCCAAAAAAAAAATTCAAAAGCATGGAGAAATCAAGGAAAAAATAATACAAGTAAATGAAAAGTCAAATTATTGTTTTTATCGGTCTACTATACTTAAAATTAAGGGTTTAATCTTTATACTTTAATCTATCATAATTTGATCCCTTTATCTTTATAATATCATTACTTAATTCAAATAATTAATCATGTAACTATCGCTAACCATTCCGATAAAATAGTAATAGTGTTAACTAATTGAGCTAAGTAATGATATTATAAAAGTAAAGGGATAGAATTATGTTAAATTAAAATATAATGACTAAATTCTGAATTTTAGCATAATAGAAAGACCAAAACCGAAAATTGACCTAAAAACAAATGGAATTAAAGGTACTAAATTGAGAAATTTTGTGGTCTCAAAAAGTCCATTTCCAGATCTTGATCCGAAGATCGACCTTACACTTGGACCCTGAAACATTGGCCACCGACGGTGACTTACCTTTGGGCACAGTCCCTTTAATGTCATCACACATAACTCTAATCCCCACTTTCTTGCTCTTCAATCCATCCATTTTCACTGTCACTTTAGTATCCATCTCAATTTTCAACGGGATCCCATTTTTCTTCTTCAGATCGGGTCTCAAGTTGTTGACGGTGTCGGCATCTAGATCACTTGATGTCGTTATTACAACTCCCTTGAATGTTGTCTCGTTTTTGCTGTTACTGATGAACGCCGGCAATGTGCCGTTGCCTATAAACACATCGTTGATACTTGTAACGCATGAGAGGGTGAATGGGTCGTAAGTGAAGGTGAGGTGGGAATTTGGGTTTTTGGAAGAAAGGGTTAAGTTGAAAAGGGTTGAGAGATGGGAGGAGGCGGAATCGGCGGTGGTCGTTAGGTTTAAGCGGTGGATACGGAGGGAAGCGAGGGTGAAAGAGGGGCGGTGAGGGCGGTAAAGGACGTAAAGGATGGAACCAGCTATGGCAACTAAAAGGGCAAGGATAAGGATGATGAGGATGGTCCAGAAACAGCAGCAGCAGCAGTAGTTTCGGCGGGGACGGTGGTGGTGACGGCGGTTGTAAGGCTGACGGTAAGGTTGGCGAGAAGTGGGGTTGTAGAGATTGGATTTTGTTGCTCCACCGTTGGTTGCAGTTGTTGTAGCAGCTGGGGGTCCGGCAGTGGCTCCGTTGGCTGGGGGCGGGGCGGCGGTTGTGGTGGCGGCTGGTTTAGAGGAAGGGAAGACAGACATTGTTAAAGAGAAAAAGAAACAGTGGCGGAGTGGTACGAGAAATGGGAGAGTCAAAGAGATGAGATTTGTGGAGAGAAAGAAGAGTGAATTTGAGGAGAGGAATGGAAGGGAAAAGTACACTCCAACCAATGGAGATGCTGCCACCTCACTAGAATATGAAAATTTTATTTTATTTTCTCATCATATATATATTTGTGGATAATCGGATTGATTGTATTAAAAATTAGTTCGGTACCATTTTAGGAAAGGGTATTTAATCGATTGACCAAAAAATTAATATAAATCAATTGAATCGAAAAAAATAATTAAATCAATTGAATTAGAATTTTAATTTTCTTTTATTTTTATGATTTTTTTAATAATATATTTATTTCTATTGAATGAACTAGTTAAGTGGGTTAGATCGATTAGACCAACAAACAGATGACCTTATCAGTTCTACCAATTATTCAATTTTGAAAATCTTAATCATTAGATCTAGCTATAAGTTCAAGCTTAATGGTATCGTTGGTATTCTAACATATAAGAATATATGTATTCGAATGTGGTTAAACGCATAAAAGTAGTAAGAACTATATCAAGAAATAATAATGTCAATTCAAATTTATTGTAGAACATTTTAAAAAATTAAAATATGTCACAAGTCAATGTAATATTTGTAAATTTAAAATTTAATCTTGTACTTTTATTTTTAAAATTTCAATCCTTTTAATTTTTAAATTTTTAAATTCAAGTTTAATAATTAAAATTATTATGTTATTTTTAGTTACATTGCTAGTTACATTGAGATTTTATAACTTCGATGCCGAGATTAATAATATAACAATATTTTGAACCTGAATAAAAGGACTGAAATTAATTTAATTTATAATTAATGCCGAGGTCAATAATATACTAATATTTTGAGAAATTAATTAAATGTAATAACCCACATAAATATTTAAAACTTCGATGTAATTTATTATTTTTTTATAGTTTACATTTATTATAGAATCTTCATACACGTAAAAGAGTTCTAATAGACTTATATTTTTAATCTCCAAAAGAAAACTCACTCCATATATTATTACATGTGATTATGATATGATTATGATATGAAAGTGAAATAAACCTTCAAATATTAATATATTGTATGAATATATAGTATATTAGCACCATATATAAATACTCACAGATAGAGTCGATTGAGTCTTAGTTCGATTGGTATGAGTATTGTTGTTAATACATAAGAATGTGGGTTTAAGTGCATGCATTATCCTCCTATTTATGAGCTAGAAAGGGTTATGAATAATTTTAAGTATTATTCTGTAAAAAAAACAGAACAAATATGATCAGAAACTATATATAGTGAGATTACTCAAAAAAATCAAAAAATAAATTTATATTTTTTAATTCATGATAAAAAGATTTTAATTTTTAAAAATTTGAGACCAAAATATCATTTTAAGCTAAATTTGGCTTTTAACCTTTAAAAAAAGTCAAATTTGACAATCAACCTTTCAACAAAGGGTTGAATTTTTTGATTTTTTAATTGAAATACCGACAAAAATGTTAAATTTTTAAACATGACAACCCTTACGGTAATCCACGTGTATTTATTAATATATATATTCTTAATAGTGAACTAGTAGATATCATACATTACAATCATTATACTTTATTTATTAATATATTAATTATGGTTACAATTATGATTATGGTTGGTATTGCAATCACTTTTCATGAATTATTATAATTATGATTTATAAATTTATTTTAACACAATATATTTACTTATTAATATATAAGTTGTAATAAAAAGTGAGAATTGTAATAATTTATCATAATTTTACGAAAAATGAGACTAAAAAGTATTAAAAGAACTAAAACTATTAAAAAAACAAATTCTATAACAAGGACAATTGAGTAAAATATACTTCTAGATAACCTTATATTCCGTCAATCAAACACTTGAATTTTACATTCAAGCCAAATAAATTAAATAAGATAATCTCACATTCTACCTATAATATTACATTCCCGTAATCCTATTATGAAAAGTAATGTAAGATTTAAAAACTAAATACTCCAAAATTAAATTAAGACATGCATGTCGAATCTTATAAAAGAAAAAACAAGGCTAAAATAATAATAATAAAAAATCCCTCAACTTCAAGGCAAAGACAATAATTTTGTTTAGGGGTTTCGGGGTCAAAAGATAAATATATTGCGTTAAAAATATTTAAATTAAATTATATATTTTTAAAAAGAGACCGAAATTAAAAAATTTTCATTTAAGGAAAGATTTAAAATGCTTAAATTTAATATTTTAATTATTGGAGGGCCTTCTATAGATATTTCACCATTTGGCCAAAAAGGCCAACGCCCCCGCCTCTCCTCAACTTTGGATAAGTCCCTTTTTTTTTCTCTCTCTGAACATGCTCTTAATCTTTAACGTAAACTAAAAATAACCCATTATCTTTAGAATATGACAACATAAATCCCTAACTTTTAATTTATATTTAAATTAACCTTTAAAATAACCCAGCCTTTCATTTAAAATAAGGTTTACGCTCAAATAAGGGCTTATATATTTTGAATTCTATTATGCAAGGTTTTCGAAATCAATTTAGACAATTTGGTCAGTGTGTTCGGTTTGATTTAATAAATTATTAAAAATTAAATATATTAAAATTAGAGAAAATTTGTTCAAACAGTTTTTAGCTTAATTCAACCGGGTCCAGTTTGTACTAATTTTACGGGTCAATCGATCCAACCTTTTATTTCAGATCAATACCATGATCGATTCCCAATCTAATATCGATTGATCCGATTCTAAAAACAATTATAGGATTTTAATAAAATATTAATGATTGAATCTCTAATGTATATTATGAAGCTTTAAATCCATCATTGGGTTGACCATTCAAATAAAGATTTAAGAAAATATGATTGATTTTGTTCTTTTAAGGCAAGAATTAATGAAAGGTGGAGCAAAAAGAAAAAATATATAATTACTAGTTAAATCACCCAGTTCCAGTTGGATTAACTTAAAACCCAAGTTAATTTATGACTTCATTAATTAACAAAAGCAGGTTTCGAGATTGGAGGATCCACTAATTAAATAAGCTGTTCACATAGTAATGACTTTGATTATCAAAATCATTAATTTTGTACTTTCCTTAACACTCAATGTCCATTTCAAGGCTTTAGCCTTCACTTTTTCTGCTTTCTCCTACCTAATTCTTAGATTAGACAAGTTTATTACCATCAACAAAATATTCATTATTTTTTCAGCCAATAAAATATCTAAAATTTTATATTTTAAAAAAGGAATCTGGGTAATTTGGTATCCAGATTTAAAATTATAAAATTAAAAAATAAATTATTAAAAACAAAAATATTTTAAGAAAATTTAAAATTCCACTCGAAGTGAAAGTCAAAACAATACAACAAACTAGTGAAAATTTTAATTTAAAAATAGTTTCTTAAACACATTTTAAATACATATCATAACATATATATATTATTCTACCAATTTTGTTTCTACAATTTCTTGACATATTTTAATGAATATTTCATTATTTAAAACTAATAATTCGTTATTTATATTTTATTTAAATATTTTATTAAATTGATGTCATAAGTCAACAGACCATCAATTCAATTAAATATTTTTTTATATACAAAATAAATTATATTATTAATCAGCATGTTTTTATCTTTTTATATTCATAATCAACATGTAAATCAGATTTTTACTGCTGACTAAACTCTTTCCAAGGTTAATATGATTGTGTTTACAAATTCAAATTCAAATTTAATATTTAATATTTTTATTTATTAAAATTAGCAAACTTAACATTTTTTCTAGTGTTTACATTATAGTATCATATATTATTATTAATTTAATTTAATTTTTTTGTGCTATAAATTATATAATATATACTAAAATTTCAAAAAAGTCTTCCGAAAAAAACTAAAATATCAAGTAAACTCCTTATTAAAAAGTGTACTCAATTGAACCTTTTAAATCATGATTTGTACTAAATTAAACTCCTTAAATTCATTTTTCCATCAAAGCCCTTAATGAGTCACTAAGTACGAAGTGGCATGAGTAATTGATAAAAAGAAAAAAAAATGATGTGAAGGATTTAATTGATTTTTCTATTATTTTGTGAAAATTTAATCCTATTTAAAAAAAATTAAAATATAAAAAATATTGAAACATCATTAAATATTATAAATTATTATAATGTTACAAATAAACTATGAATAAGTTATAGAAAAATTATTAGAATTTAGTAACCTAGTTTTATTTTCAGAAATTTAGTCTTTTATACTTTTTAAATTTTAAAATTCCTTTGCCAGAATTCATTTAAAATTAAAATAAACACACTTGGAAGTCATGTAACAAAAAGAAACGATATAATGAACCTAAATTTAATAGAAAAACTTTAATGGTGTTAATAATTAGACTTATATTTTTAATTTTAAAGAAATAAAAAGACTAAATTCGTTGAAATAAAAATAAAGAAACTACATTTTGAATATTTAAAAAGTATAGACACTTTTTAACCTAATCAATACACATCTTAGCATCCCTTTTGAAGTTATATGCCAAATAGAAAATCTTGGTGAAAGAACCATGAATTGAATTGGTGGTTAGTTAATGAAATTAGAGTTTGTCCTTTTTTTCTAATTATAATGAAATTCTTGTACTAGAAATTAGATTGTATTGTTTTTTTACTAAAAAATGGGTAAATTAATTAGTTAAATCAAAGAGCAAATTATTTTTTTATTAAAAATTTTATTCATTTTTACTGTTAAAAACCGGTCCATATATGTCAACATGATGTATATGTGGCATGTCATGTATCACTATTCGTATCGCGTCAGCCACGTAAATTTTTAACAGTACAAATGGATCAAATTTTTAACAATAAAAATACCAAAATGCTCTTTGAATTAAGATACAAAGACTAATTTTCTAATTTTTAAGTAGAGAGAACAAATTTAGGGAAAATTTTCTCTCATTTAAAGTTTCACTTAATTCAACTTTAAATTTTATTAAAATTTAATGTAATCATTATATAAAAAAAATATTAATTGCAAAAAAGAAAAATCTATAACAAGTTGATTGAGAAATATAGTTGATTTTTAAACACCAGCAAAATCATGAAACAACATACACCCCAAGTAGTTTCCAAATTTATACATACATACATACATACATACATACACATAAGTGTATATATATTTCATTTCTTTGCCCTTACTGAACTCAAAAATATTATAAAGATCCAAATAATTCAACAATAAAACAACACAGCATTGAAAAACAACAACATTACAGCCGAGATAGAGACTTGAACAGGTAGAGATGAGGCCTTGGATGAATAGAAATAGTAATAAGGGTAAGGGTAAGGGTACTGGCGTGGTGTAGTAGGTGGCCCTTGACCTGATGGCTCATTGTAGAAGTATTTAATAGGAGGTGGTGGACTGCCCTTGGAGGAAGGTGCCGGTGGAGATGGAGGCCGCCGTGACAGAGATGGAGGTGGTGAGACTGATACCGATGGTGGTGGGGAGTGTTGGGGAGTTTGTGGTGACATTGGTGTGTAGTAAAAGTAAGGTACATCCGGTGGCGGAGTGTGATGAACCGACACCGAGGGCGGCGGAAACGACTTCAACGGTGGCGCAGGTGGTGGAGAACAAATGACAGGACATGTTGAACATTCACTGATGCATAGTAAACCGGCTGGTGGTGTCCCAATTTCTTCCATTGATGTTACCCTAGGAACCATGAGCATCATCATCATCCCCATGAACCCTACTTTGAAAACCAATAAAACCCATTTGCTTCCTTGGGATAATTGACCATTTGGAAACCTCGTGATCACCATTTTTTTTATCAACACAAAGGAAAAATGAAGACTATATGCACCAAGATAGGCAGGCCACTTAACCCTTTTACATGCGTGTGTATGGCTCTTTTTTAAAGCCTAGTTTTTAGATGCTTCAACAAAATTCTTTGCTTTCATCTGTGAAATACTTTTTTGGATTAAATTACAATGGAAAGTTAATTTGATTCAAATATCATAAATACCCTCCCAAACTCACTTAACTTTCATAACATAAGACCTTGAAATTTTGGTTACCCTTCCAATATGAATATATTTATATTATACTGGAAAAAGTAGTGTAGATTCTTTGGAAAATAGAGTAGGATTTATGGTATAGAATTTTCTTTCGGTGTTGATTTTGAGTTTTAGTTGATAGAGTTTTAGTTTGGTTGGTATTAATATCGTTGTCTATGTAAGAAGATATGAATTTGAGCAAACTAAAATGCGTTTATCCTCCTATTTAAATCTCTTATGATGATGTAAATATGATTAAAAGAGGCAGACAATGATAAATTGGGGTAACCCATATAATGGTGTAAAGACAATATTGAATGACATGGTTAAACATTAGTGTTAATATTTTTTTTTATCTATTGATATTTCGAAGGTTTGTATATATTTCGTGGAGGGGGAATCCAATGTTATAAATTATTTTTATTTTATACCTTCCTCTTAACATAAGTTCACCTTAGTATCAATTCTCTCCTTACAATGTCACTCAATTAACACTTTATTCTTTGTTTGGTGCTTTGCTTTCGAAGGAGGGTTCTTGAATATCCTCCTACAATATATCTCATTAGTTATGTCTGCAATCACAATAAATTTGTTGACATCCTCGAAAAAAAAAAAGTCCTTCACCATTATTCAAACACATGACCAAATTTCAAAGCTAAGTATATTTGTTAGAATTGTTGAATTGAAAATTAGTTGAGGTAGATTAAAAGGTTGCAACGGTTGGATCAGAGAGTGAATTCTTTTTGAATAATCACAATATAGGTTTTGATCATATTTGCTCTTTTTGACATAGTACTTAGAATTACCCATAATCTCTCCTCAACTCATAAATAGGAGGATAATGCGCTGCAGCATACTTGAACCTACGTCCTCTTACATTGACAACAATACTTATAACAATCGAACTAAGACTCAATCGACAAAACTCGAGTAATTTGCCACCCTCTAAACTCTTGCTCTCAAAAATTAAGGGAATAAAATGAATATTATAAGAACATATATTTAATGTAGACAGCAAATTTGGTTCCAACCCAAATGGAAACTTTTGCGATAAACTTATTTTCAAATCTGATTTTAAACTCAAGACTATTGTTGATTTGGACTAAAATA
Organism: Gossypium hirsutum; assembly: GCF_007990345.1. Lineage (NCBI taxonomy): Eukaryota > Viridiplantae > Streptophyta > Magnoliopsida > Malvales > Malvaceae > Gossypium > Gossypium hirsutum. The sequence continues at coordinate 2,409,680 of NC_053430.1, read as the reverse complement.
TCTTATTATGTAAATCTGAATTTTAGGCTTTGAAATTGGATTGAAATTTGGACTAATGAAAAAAAAACATTGAATTAATGGGTTTTGAGCTATTTTCTTTTTTAGGGATCATTTGTTTTTTTGTTTTAATAAAAAAATTGGGTTTGCCTATTGGTTTTAAATTTTTAGGTACCTATTTTTTTTCTCAATTTAGTATTTGAATTTGTCAAATATTTTATAAATTACTTTAATATATTAACACTTTTATTTCTTATGCGGTAGTAAAAATAATCAATGTATAATCTACATGTGACAAATGACATGATATTTCTTTTTTGTATTTTATATGCTCAATTACTTTTGATTTTATTAATTTTATTTATTAATTTAAAATAATAAATTTCTTTTAATTTGGGTTTTTTAAATTCTTGTTTTCTTATTTAATATTAGGCGTTTGTCTGACTGAAAATGATTTCTGGAAAATGACTTACTTTTCTCGAAAAGTTAATATTTTCTGGTGTTTGGATGAATCTGTGTAAAATATTTTCTGTTGTTTGGCAGATTTCTTGAAAATATTTTAGGAAAACTGTTTTAAATAAAACAAACATATATTTGAGAATTTATTATTTTTTCATTTGTTTAATTGAATTTATTTTATATTTACATTATTTTTATATATATTGCAATGATTTTTTTATAAATAAATACATCAAATTAAATATATAATAGTACTGAATTATTATGTTAGAATATTAACAATAACAAAATTTAAAAATAACCAAAGCAAATAGATGATTACTAATTGTGTTATAAAAAAAACAAAGATTAAATAATAAAAAATTAGCTTTCAAGCCACAATTAATACTACAAATTAATAATATTATCCAAGTGCATAATTAGTAGCATATCACATTATAACTACAATATTTTCCAAGTGCATAACTAGTATTACACCACATAATTAGTACTACATCATATTAAAGCATCAATATCTTCAACCTTGAGAAAATTTTTGAAGTCAGATTTTTTTATGCTTCGTACTTTTAGCTAAAAAAGCTTTGGCCTTAGATTTACAACCCACAAGATAATCAAATACACTACAAAGGAAGTCGTCATTAAATCCTTCTAACTCCATCCACATTACTTCTTCGTAAGGAATATCTCAAACAAAGGAACACCAATTAATGCAATAGCGAGTTGCCTGACATAAAAGAGAATCAATCAAACAAGATCAAAAAATAATTATTGAAATTACAAATCAATAAGTACGAGCAAGAAGTATAAGAAAATTTGAGCCAATTCAAAATGTATAAACAAGAAATGCTTGTAACAGCAAGACAAATACATGTACAAACCAACAAACAAATGATTTATAATACACATGAAAAAGGGGAGTGATTACTTGGGACACAAAATTAAACAGTATCATTCAATTGAATCAAAATACATCTATAAACCAACAAACAAACGTAAACTTATACTAAAATCAACAATTAAATTCTCTTTTAGAAAATACAAAGGTATTAGTTGTCTTGTTGTGATCATGAATCTATTTACAATATCATATATATGGTTTTGTTATTTATCTATTATTACATGAAGGAATACCATTTAGTATAACACTACCTTAAAAATAAAATGAATATAGAGTCCAAAACTAAGGAAGTTGATATTAATGAAGAAAAATGCTTGGTAAGCCTATGATAAACTATTGCAAACAAAAACAGTTACAGCCTGTAACATCAAAATTAAGAAAAGAAAGATATATAGAGACATTGAAGCAGGAAGTGACAAACACAACAAGTAAAACCACTTAAGTTTCGGGTTTTAAAGCACTAAAATCTAACCTCCAACCTTAGTAGATCTAAGAGAGCAAAAAAAACACTTGCATTACAAACGTGTAGAAGCCCAAATTGCCCGAGCCCGATTACATCAAAACCCAACCAAACCTCTAAACCCACTAAAACCCTTAACCCATGACTCATTTACATCTACCCAAACCCATTACAAAACCCAAATATTAAACCCAATTCAAAAGCCCATTAAACTCAAAAAAAAACCTAACCTAAAAAAAAATCAAGAAGCCCTAGCCACCTAGCCACTTTCCCACTTGCCTCATTTTCCTCCCATTTTTAATATCCATTGTCTGCCACCATCACCTACTCCACCAAGCCACACCCTGCAAAAGCAAAGCAAACAAGCAAGACAGACAAAAGAAATAGAAAAAGAAATAATAGAAAATCATGTAAAAGATAGCTATAAAGAGCCATTCAAAAATCATGTAAAATTGGGGTTTTTTGAGGAGGTTTTTTTTGAGAATTTTTTTTTGAAGAAGGTTTTTTTGGGGGGGGGGGAGAAAGTTATTGCAAAGGATTTTTAAGAGGTTTTTTTAAAGTAATCAAGGAGAAGAGTTATTGTAAAGTCTAGTTTTTGGAGAGGCTAGTTTTTTTTTTTGAGATTAATCAAAGATCAAAGCAAAAGAGGTTTCTTTGTCTATTCTCGTTTTAAGTTCTTTGTTTGCTTATTGTTTTCCTTTCAGTTTTATTTTGTTTCTTTTATACGAAAGTAAAAATAAAAGGAGGAAGCTTTCTCATTTTTACCGAAAAAGTTTTTTTGAGGTTCGGCTGCCGTGTACGGTGGCGCCAACGGCGGTCGGCGGCGGTCCGGTGAGCGGACGGTGGCCGACCTTGTGGCCGGAAATCACCCACTCTCTCCCTCTCTCTTTTTTTTGTTATTATTATATTTCTTAATATTATATTATATATATTCTTTTAATATATTAGGTATATTCTAAATTTTATATTACGTATATATATATTATACTATTTTATGTATATATCTTTAATACTATATTATTTATATTTTTTTTTCTACATGTTATCTTATGTATATATTTTAATTATATTATGTATGTATTTTTTACACTATATTATGTACATATTTTTAATATTATCACGTATTTATTTTTTATATGTACATATTTATGTAGTATTATTAATAGTATTATTTTTAAACATTATTATTATTTCTAATATATATATTTTTATTTCTATTTTATTTTTTTATTTGTCAATATTAATTATTATTATTCTAATATTTTGATATTTTAATATTTTATATTTTATATACTTTATTATTCACATCACTATTCGCATTTTTTACAATAATATTCTTAGATTTTTTTTACTATCATTTTAGAAACTTTTTACATTTTAATTTTAAGAATAAGGCAATGTACCGATTTTAACATTAAGTCATTGATTTCATCGCTATGTTGAGTGAAGTTAGTCAGCTCGTGTTAAAAACAGGATATCCTTCTAAAAAATCAAAAACTTACAACTTCTCATTTCCTTCAATTGGATCACGAGTAAATGTCAAATTGAATTCGTACTTTTGAAAATCAAGACAACACGAGTTTAACAAGATACCAATTTTGGGCGTCGCAAGGGTGCTAATACCTTCCTCGCGCGTAACCGACTCCCTAACCCAACTTTACTCTGGCTTTTGACGTAGACCTAAATTCGGCCTTCATTTTTGTGCAAGAATAAGTTTTCTTTTCTAAAAAAGGATGATTTATTAGGTGTCCGGTCACACCTAGAAAAAGATCAGTGGCGACTCCCTTTTTAAAAAAATCAAAAGTCGGTTTTTAAATTTTAAAATAATTGCCTTAATTAGCGACCAAAAGTAGAAATTGGTATCTTGTTAAACTCGTGTTGTCTTGATTTTCAAAAGTACGAATTCAATTTGACATTTACTCATGATCCAATTGAAAAATGAGAATTTTTAGTTTTCGATTTTTTTTTAGAAAGGGTGTCCCGTTTTTTAACACAAGCAGACGAATTTCACCCAACATAGCGATGAAATCGATGGCTTAATATTAAATCGGTACATTGCCTTATTTTTGAAATTAATTAAAACATGAGAAAAAATATTCCTAAAGTGAGAAATTAAAAATAGATAAAGGACGCAAAAAAATGATATCATTAATGAAAAATATTAACATGGAATACTAGAATATTAGAATAACAATAATAATGATATTTACAAAAAAAATAAAAATAAAAACAAATCATGTACTAATAATAAAATAGGAAAAATGATATATTTGGTAATAATAATATAAAATAATAATATGTACATAAAAATATATATATGCATATAATAAAAGTATGTAATAATAATAATATCTACAATAAAAGAAAATATTAGGAAACGTACATAAAAAATATATACATAAAAAATTTACAACAATAATATAAAATAATGATATGTACAAAAAATATATATATACATATGTACATAAAATATACACTAATATAATAATAGTTATAATAATACTAGCAATAGTAATAATTTGTAATAATAATATATACACAATATGGTATTTAAAATATATATATGTATATATAATAGTATTTAAGAATATATATATAAGATGATATAAAATACATACATGGAATAGTATAAGAAATATATAACTAATGGCATTAAAAAATATATACATAATATATATAAAATACATATAATATATATACGTATTAGAAATGATAAAAAAAATTATTAACACACTACATAAGTAAATAAAATATAATAATAATACTAAAATAATTAATTTAAATAGTAAAGTAACTAAAAAGAATTAAATTGAACTAAAAACAAAATATTTGGGGCAAAATTGAAATAAAAATAAAAGGAAAAGACTATATTGAACATGCGCGGAAATAGTGGGGGGCCAAAACAGCAAATATTCCTTCCTATCAAAACTCAGCACATCAGCGAGGACTAAATTGAAAATCGCGATAAATTTCGGGGCCAAATTAAAAAAACGAATAATGACTTAATTGCAAAGCAATAAAAAGCAGAAGGGCTAAAAGCACAATTAGCCCTTCCTTTAAAAAAACACGCGGATCCTAGGCGGGCCGGGTCGGGTCGAATCGATCCATGTCAAAACGACGTCGTTTTGGGGTTTAATGGCCAACCCCAAAACGACTGTCGTTTTGGGGGGCTATAAAAGGCCCTTTTTCTTCAAAAAATTCATTCTTGCACTTGAAAAGAAAAAAGAAAAAAAAAGAGAGAGAGGGAGAAGGGTGAGGTGATTTCCGGCCACAAGGCCGATCACCGTCCGGTCACTAGACCGTCGCCGGCCGCCGCCGCCGACCACCGCCGGCCACCGTGGACGGTGGCCGGAAAAGGTAAAAAAAATTGTTTTTTTTTACTGTAATATTTTTTATCTATGTCTATATATATATATATATGTTTTTTTATATAAAAATAAAAGAAATAAGAGTATATATATGCGAAAGAGAAAGTAAAGATAAAAGATAAAAAAATAAACTAAAAAGAACAAGACATTCGTGTGATGAATTGGTTTTTGATCAGCTTGCTATCTTTTGTTTAAATATTTTGTTTTTTTGATATATCAATGCCCCCCTTCTACATGATTTTTGAATGGCTTTTTATAGCCATCTTTTACATGATTTTCTATTATTTATTTTTCTATTTCTTTTGTCTGTCTTGCTTGTTTGCTTTGCTTTTGCAGGGTGTGGCTTGGTGGAGCAGGTGATGGTGGCAGACAATGGATATCAAAAATGGGAGGAAATGAGGCAAGTGGGAAAGTGGCTAGGTGGCTAGGGTTTTTTGATTTTTTTTTGGGGTTAGATTTTTTTGGGTTAGGTTTTTTTTGGGGAGTTTAATGGGCTTTTGAATTGGGTTTAATATTTGGGTTTTGTAATGGGTTTGGGTAGATGTAAATGGGTCATGGGTTAAGGGGTTTAGTGGGTTTAGAGGTTTGGTTGGGTAGAAGCCCAAATTGCCCGGGCCCGATTACATCAAAACCCAACCAAACCTCTAAACCCACTAAAACCCTTAACCCATGACCCATTTACATCTACCCAAACCCATTACAAAACCCAAATATTAAACCCAATTCAAAAGCCTATTAAACCAAAAAAAAAACCTAACCCAAAAAAAATCCTAACTCAAAAAAAAAAATCAAGAAACGCTAGCCACCTAGCCACTTTCCCACTTGCCTCATTTTCCTCCCATTTTTGATATCCATTGTCTGCCACCATCACCTGCTCCACCAAGCCACACCCTGCAAAAGTAAAGCAAACAAGCAAGACAGACAAAAGAAATAGAAAAAGAAATAATAGAAAATCATGTAAAAGATGACTATAAAAAGCCATTCAAAAATCATGTAAAAGGGGGCATTGATATATAAAAAAAAAAAGATTTAAACAAAAGATAGCAAGCTGATCAAAAACCGATTCATCACACGAAGGTCTTGTTCTTTTTAGTTTATTTTTTTTTATCTTTTATCTTTACTTTCTTCTTTCGCATATATATACTCTTATTTCTTTTATTTTTATATAAAAAACATATATATATATAGACATAGATAAAAAATATTACAGTAGAAAAAAACAACAAATTTTTTTTACCTTTCCCGGCCACCGTGGCGGTGGTCGGCGGCAGCGGCCGGTGATGGTCGACGCGGCGGCCGGCGATGGTCCAGTGACCGGATGGTGACCGGCCTTGTGGCCGGAAATCACCTCACCCCTCTCCCTCTCTTTTTTTTTTCAAGTGCAAGAATGAATTTTTTTGAAGAAAAAGGGCCTTTTATAGCCCCCCAAAACGACATCGTTTTGGGGTTGGCCATTAAACCCCAAAACGACGTCGTTTTGACATGGATCGGTTCGACCCGACCCGACTCACCTAAGATCCGCGTGTTTTTTTAAAGGAATAGCTAATTGCGCTTTTAGCCCTTCCGCTTTTTATTGCTTTGCAATTAAGTCATTATTTGTTTTTTTAATTTGGCCTCGAAATTTGTCGCGATTTTCAATTTAGTCCTCGCTGATGTGCTGAGTTTTGATGGGAAGGAATATTTGCTGTTTTGGCCCCCCCACTATTTCCGCGCGTGTTCAATATAGTCCTTTCCTTTTATTTTTATTTCAATTTTGCCCCAAATATTTTGTTTTTAGTTCAATTTAATTCTTTTTAGTTACTTTACTATTTAAATTAATTATTTTAGTATTATTATTATATTTTATTTACTTATGTAGTGTGTTAATAATTTTTTTTATCATTTCTAATACGTATATATATTATATGTATTTTATATATATTATGTATATATTTTTTAATACCATTAGTTATATATTTCTTATACTATTCTATGTATGTATTTTATATCATCTTATGTATATATTCTTAAATACTATTATATATACATATATATATATTTTAAATACCATATTGTGTATATATTATTATTACAAATTATTACTATTGCTAGTATTATTATAACTATTATTATATTAGTGTATATTTTATGTACATATGTATATATATATTTTTTGTACATATCATTATTTTATATTATTGTTGTAAATTTTTTATGTATATATTTTTTATGTATGTTTCCTAATATTTTCTTTTATTGTAGATATTATTATTATTATTACATACTTTTATTATATGCATATATATATGTATTTTTATGTACATATTATTATTTTATATTATTATTACCAAATATATCATTTTTCCTATTTTTTTATTAGTACATGATTTGTTTTTATTTTTATTTTTTTTGTAAATATTATTGTTATTGTTATTCTAATATTCTAGTATTCCATGTTAATATTTTTCATTAATGATATCATTTTTTTGCGTCCTTTATCTATTTTTAATTTCTCACTTTAGGAATATTTTTTCTCACGTTTTAATTAATTTAAAAAATAAGGCAATGTACCGATTTAATATTAAGTCATCGATTTCATCGCTATGTTGGGTGAAATTCGTCGGCTTGTGTTAAAAAACGGGACAACCTTTCTAAAAAAAATCGAAAACTAAAAATTCTCATTTTTCAATTGGATCACGAGTAAATGTCATATTGAATTCGTACTTTTGAAAATCAAGACAACACGAGTTTAACAAGATACCAATTTTGGGCGTCGCAAGGGTGCTAATACCTTCCTCGCGCGTAACCGACTCCCGAACCCAACTTTACTCTGGCTAATACCTTCATTTTTGTGCAAGAATAAGTTTTCTTTTCTAAAAAAGGATGATTTATTAGGTGTCCGGTCACACCTAGAAAAAAGATCGGTGGTGACTCCCTTTTTTAATAAAATCAAAAGTCGGTTTTTAAATTTTCAAATAATCGCCTTAATTAGCGAACGAAAGCAGAAATTTTTACGTCGCTACAAAACGCTATTTGGCTTCAACTTGAAAAAACTTGAATTCATCTTGACCATCGTCAAATCAAGCTCGAGCTAGTGGAAGAGCTGAACTTGAGTATCTGAGTCAAGTAGTTTAAGAGCTTAATCAAGCTTTTTCTTTTTAATTACTATTGTTTCAATTTGAATCAAACTTGAGTATAAAAACTGAGTTTACATTTCACTTTAATTGAGGTTCATCCAGTTCGACTATTATCTGAAATTGCTTCAGCTATAAAAGCAAAATTCAATCAAACTCAAGTTGAGCTTGAAGCCTTGCATTTCAGATCGAGTTTCGAATGATTTGAGCTTGACTACACCCTGTAAATTGACCTACCCTTTCGATTTAGATTACATTACTCACTTGTAAAATCAAAATTATAAATTCATAATGATACTAATAGAGAGCAAAAAAGTTGAACCAAATCATTTTAACTTGAAACAAGATTATGTCCAAGACAATAACATCCATAACTTCTGTAGCAGATTATCAGGAAATTACTAACCAAATTATTGTTGCATCACGAATCTGAATTACCTAAAAGTTTACAAGCAAACTAAATGCATCCAAATAAACATTCAAAAAGAGCATTTTTAACATTCCGTTCCATTATAATTGTTTGTATTTAACAATAATTCATCGAAATGAAATGCAAAAAGAGAAGAAAAAACATGCAATTGATTCATTAGATCAATTATTAGAGAAGGGTAAATAGAGAAAATGTACCATAATGGGTCAAAATTCGAGCTAATCAATGATTTATATAAGAAAAAAAGTTTTTTTTACCCCAAGAAAAAGGGGAAAACAAAATTGATTTCTATTAGAAGAAAAAAGAAAGGGAAGAAAATAAAATTATGCCCACTAATCCCATTTGAACAAATAATGTGAGAAATTAAAGACTTTGAAGTTTTGCTCATTAGTTGTGTCTCAGCCACCACCACCATTACCATATCTTAATTATTCCATTACCACCAACAAAAATTCAGCTTGCACAGTTCAAAAAAGATGAAACATAAAAATAACAAAAACCATAAAAAAATAAAAAATAAAAAGGGATTAACCAGCAACCAATTAGGCTAAAACAACATGTTGCTACTAAAAAACAACCACATATTTCTTCCTTTTTTTCATTCTTACCTTCGAGAGAGGAAGATGAACACCATCGTTGATTGGTGCAATGCATATTTCGACAACGAAAGGCGAAAAGGAGGAAAATCAAAGGTAAATGCCGGCGACTAGTGTTGGGAATCGTTGCTGGTTGGCGGCAAGCACTAGATTAGAGTGGGAAGGAAAGGAGAAGGGGAAAGAGGCTTTGGGTTACGTTTACTATTGAAGAAAAAAACTTTGGAAAATGTCTTACCAAATGAAAACGGTAAGACATTTTCCTGAAATAAAGCCTTCTTTTCCCGTGTTTTGGAGAAGGTTTTATGGTGGGAATTCATTTTCCATCAAAACAGTGGAAAATGATGAAAATATTTTTCATAAATTATTTTACAGGTAAACAAACACAGCCTAATTGTTTGGCGTAATTTGCATAACATTTAATAAGTTCAAGTATTAAATTGAACCTAAAAAAAGGCTTAAATACTAAATTAGGAAAAATGCCTAGTTCATGTTCCAAATTGAGTAAAAAAAAGTTTAGGTGTCAAATTAGAAAAAAATATCAAGTTCAGGTGTCAAATTAGACAAAAAAAATTAAATACTAAATCAAGAAAAATTGTCAAGTTAAAGTACAAAATATTATATTAAGCTCAAAAAAAGCACCAATGAATTGGTGAGACACATGTAAATTGAGGAATAGCTTAAGGCCTTCCTTTTATATATAGTTAATATTATAGTTTTCATCCATGCTTTGCATTGGATTAATTATTTTTTTTACTAAATTACAATATAAAAATTTAAAATTATAATTTGCTCAAAGATTTTTTACTCTTCGTATATTTAAAATTTAATCTTTATGTCTTTATTGTCAGAAATTTAGTCAATTATTTTTCTAATTTAAAAATTTAGGTCAATTTGTTCATACTGTTAAAATTCTTTTGTTAATACTGCAAAAATTCTTTTATTAAATTTGTTGATGTAGTATTTTGAAATTAAAAAAAATCACTTGGTATTTAATAAAGAATTTTAACAATGCTAACAATTCTTAAAAATTCACATCATCATTTTAATTAGAATAAAGTATTTAGACTAACAAATGACATTATAAAAATTGAGATACCATATTATGTCAAAATTAAGATATATAGATTAAATCTCAAATTTAACCGAAATATAGAGATTAAATTGAAATTTACCCATTCTTATAATCTAAAAAAAGTAGAGGAATTGAACTTGAAATTTACTCATTATGTTGTTATGTCAAAAAAGGGGGAGAAAACAATGGAGAGGTGTCGGTTGTGGAACCTTGGGACATTCCTTTTATACAGCCGTATAGATTATATTAAAACAAGTACTTAACTATATTTTATTAAAATTAAAAAAAATTACAAGAAATTTTAAAAAATACCAAAATTACAAAAATATATAATTGGGAAAATTACAAAATGACCCCTATTTTTCTAAGGTTTACGATTTAGTACTTGTAATTGCCTAGGACAAGTAGTGGCTTCCGGTCCAGTGGCCAACTACCCATACCTGGCGACGCCCTCCTCTGCCAGCTCTCATCTCTATCTTGGCATCGTTAAGAACAAAAAACAGAGGTTAGTAATTTGCGCAATTTAACTGTTGAGTTCAGAGCTAACCCTAACTCTCGGCCTCACCAAACACCGCAAGCCACATAGTTCCTCACCGTTTTTTAAATAATAGAAAGGAAATGTATAATTCACAATTTGGCCCAAAAAGCATACTCATTTTTCTATTTTGGTACTTAATTCTTTTGGTACAATTTCTCTATTTTTAGTCCATTTTGTAATGGTCATTTAAAAAATATGTTAGACAACTTTGTTTAATAAAAAAACACCATGTGACATCTTTTGACCAATAAAAGATGTCATGAAACAAATATATTTATTTAAAATAAAAAAATTTAAATTTAAATTTTTTTAAAAAAATTATAATATTAGAATTCAAGAGCAAATATTTAACCAAATGTCTGGTGTTACCAACAAAATTATTGAAGACATGATATTGTAATTGCTTAATTTAGACAAACATGGAACTAGTTTACCAGCAAAATATTCTTCCAATTTCAATTAGAATTCACTTCAACCTATGGCATCTTCATCTTATGGAAAACAAAAAAATATCTTTGAAAAAAAAGTATGAATTTGTGATGTTGATGAGTCACTTCCAATCTTTGGAGTTGGGTAGTTTGTTCTGAGTTGAAGTATGATTAACTTTGTCTTAATCAAAATTTTTAGAATTGGATTAGTTTTTGAATTGGTTAGGTCAATGAATTGTCGGTTTAACCGTTCAACTAGTTTGTTTGATTCAATTAGGTAAATCATTAAAAATTTATTAAAAGAATAAAAATATATATTAAAAATTTAATTCAATGGGTTTTTTACCAAGTTCAACCAATTCGTATTAGTTTCTTAGTCAACCAGTCCAAATTTCCTTTCCGGATCGATACCTTGATTAGTTTCCAGTTCAACCAGTCCAATCGATCGGCCCAGTCCGGTTCAAACAACTTTGTTCCTAACTATCATCAAATGAACAAATTATTAAAGGGTAAACTACATTAGTAGTCATTCGACTATGGTTCTTTTTTTTTTGTCGCCCAACTATAAAATTTGTCTTCTTTTTTTATCACCCAAATATCTTAGATTTTTTAGTGTTTCCTTTTTACGTTACCCATCTGGTAACCGAAAAGGACAAAATTAAATAAGAGAATGACCATTTTGTAATTTTTCATAATTTAATGAGAAAAAAAGGAAAACCACAGTTGAGTCACCTCTGCTATAATTTTTCCATTATTAAATTATTATTTAGGAAACTCAGTATACTATAATTAAAGTGCTTTATAATGTGAACGTAAGAAGTAGTTGGACTGGAATGAATAGTGAATATAAATGGGTTTTCCTGCAATTTTGCCAAACCCAACAAATATTTGGAACTTCAATTTTGACCCTTTTTTAGAGTTTCATGCTTTCACACCAGATAACTATTTTTGTACATTACCCATAGAGTTTTATTTATTTTATAATTTCGCAAACCGTTACACCATATAATAATCTTTTAATATTTTACAAGCGAAATAAAAAAGAAATTCGGTATTTCAAATAATAATCTTTTAATAAATAAATTGATATAATCAAATTAGGAGTGTGGGATGTGTATCACAAGATTTGATCTTTAATGCCACAGTATGGTACTCAGCCTCTCGCCCCATATATTTCCTTATTTTATTACTATATTTATTTCTTTAATAAGTGACGAGATTCGCGTCACACAAATTTTATTATGTACATATATGTATTTAAATGTAAAAATATGTTTGATAATTGCTTTGAAAGAAACAAGGAAGCAGACTTTGTAGGTAAACTCATTCAACAACTTTTACTGTTACCAAGATCTCATGTTAGTATGTAAAATGAGAAATCATTGCTTTACTGATCAAAAAAAGGCTCTTAGAGGAGATACAACAAACACATGGAGGACTCCTTTATTTTTTTGGACTTGCCTTTCCTTTTATTCAAAAACTGGGAAACTAAAGGGAAAAGTAGCAGCAGAAAATGTTGAATTTGTTAACCCTACATGGATCCACTGACCATTACTAAATCAAGTCAATTGCAGCATTAAGCCCCTAATCTTTTTGGAGGCTACTACTTTCCTACTAATTTTACTCTTTCCCTTGTTTTCAGCTGCCAAATCACATGCTCATCCATTAAATAAACCAACGTTTTGTTTTGCTTTATCGGTGTAATTGTTGTTTTAGTCCCTCTAGTTTACTAAAGTTTAGAATTTATTCGGCATAATTTGGGTTTTTTTTTACATTTATAACATTATATTAATAAGTCTAAATTTATATTATCATTAGTTGTTTGCCAAAATGTCTAGAACTATCTATAACCCCTCTGCAACCCATAAGTAGGAGGATAGTGCACTCGAACCCATGTTCTCCTGCATTGGTAATAATACCTATGTCGATTGAATTAAAACTCAGTCAGTCTTTTTAAGAGAAATTTTATGTCATGATTTTAACGAGTAACAATATTATCCATTTGAACTTACTAATAATATTATAAAAGTAGAAGAATCAAATATGCTCATATTAAAATAAAGAGATTAAATAAAAATATTCAGATAAAAGGACTAAATCCATAATTAGGCATAGTTTATCTACGTTACATAATTGCAAAGATAATGAGGTTCTTTTTAATTATCAAATAAAAAAAATTAAAAATAGAATAACGTAAATATAAAATATGTGTATACGTAAATCTGCATGATTACCGGGGAGTTGTTGGATCAAAACGTCATCTATCCTTTATTCCAGGGCCTATACTTTTATGGAAATATAAAGATTCCCATGCAATTTTTTCCCCTTTTATTTTTCTTTTTACATAATAATTTATTTTTGGCCCTCCAACTCTTAAAAAAAGTCAGTTTAGTCATTCATCTATTTTTTTCCCTCTTTTAGTCCTTGAACTGACATTATTTGTAAAATCAACCCAAAATGGAAGGAAAAATTAATGTTTATTAACATTGCTGACGTGGTATAACATTCACATGGCAATCCATGTGTATGTTACGTCAGCAAAGTTAACAAACATTAACTTTTTCATTCATTTTGACAAATAACTAAAAGAGAGTTTTCGATTGATGTAGGAGATGCGAACAAAGAAAGTCATACAATAACGATTTTAACAATTCAATGACTTAAATGAAAACTTTTGAATAATTCAATAATTATTTTTATAATTTATTGAAATTAAATGACCAAAATATAAATTTATTAATAGTTTCATGATTTTAGATGTAATTTATCTAAAAAAAGAAAAGGTAAAAGAGAAAGCGAAAAGAATAAATGAAAAGCAGGTAGACAAAAAGACATAAATTTCCACAAAATTGGACATTGGCATAAAAAATAATGTAAAGGAATCCATTGTTAAAAAGGGTCAATTGTCAATTTCAGCAAGCAAAGCATCTCTTGCTATACTTGTTTCTTTCTGGGGATGATTATTGAGTACGTCATTGCCAATGACTCAAGTCTGCAACGTTTTGAATAGTTATCGTTAGTTGGATTAAATAAATTTTTAAAAATTTAAAATAAAAATATTTAATTGATTTTTAATTTGATTTATAAGCCAATAGTTTTAATATTTTTTAGGTCATGTCCAAACAACCATGCAAATCCATTTATTTGTAGATTATGATAAAAATCGGGAAAATCAAAAATCATTCTAACTATAGTGTTTGTTTCGACTTCAATTAAATTTTGAGTAAGTTATTAATTAAATTTATTTGATTCGATTCATTTTGATTTTCGATTTATAAGATAAGAGTTATTACAATCCAAACAAAATTCAATTTCTATTTAATTTATAAGTAGTTTTTAATTTTTTTGTAATATTTTATATATAAATTAGTGAAAATAATTTCAAAAAGTATATTAAAAAATTTTAAATTTTCTTTAAAAAACTGAAAAATCGGATATTAATTATTTTTATGTCAAGACTTAATTATTTTATTTAAAATTTACAAAATTTAGTTTTTATTTTTATTTTTATTTTTATAATGTCAAGTGATGAGGTGAAATATTTTATAAAGGATCCTCAAGTATTTAGTTTCCTAACTATATAATTGAATACCAGTAAAAATAAAAAGATTTCACATTAATGATAGCAACTGACGGTGAATATCAAAATAGATATGCTAAAAGTATGCCAAATTAAAATCAAGGATTAAATTATAAAATTTAGTATAATAAAAAGACTAAAACTAGAATTTGACCAAGTCAAATGGAGGGTCTGCGACGCAAAGCAAAAGAAAGTTCACCAACCGCCCCACACCGACCGCCACCAGTCATAAGTTGTAACGTTTGACTTTCTTTCAATCTAATTCATACTTTATTTTTAATATATAATTAATATAATGATAAATTTAGTCCTCAATATTTAAATTTTTTTGTCAATTTAATTTTAATTTTTTTAAAATTAAATTTGATCATTAAATTTCAAAATGAATCAAATTGCATTTTTAATGAAAACGCTGACTAAATATTAATTTTTTTAACAATGTTAGTGTGGCAATCATCATATGTGTTGCTATATTTAAAAATTTAATGTATTAATCAATATTTTCATTAAGAAAAATAATTTTTTTTTTGGAAGGCTGATGGCCGAATTCGACTTTTTTAAAAAGTTAAAGGTCAAAGCTAGCAAAAAAATTAAGAGCCAAATTGACAATAAATGTAAATGTTAAGGGCTTAATTTGTCATTATGTCCATTTAATTTGGTATGTGAATTGTGACAAAAGAACTCAAATACCAAATTGAACATTAAAACAAAATTCAAGTATCAAAAATTATATTAACCTTAATTTAAATTTGTTAAATACAATTTTTTTTTATGAAAAATACATTCCTTGATTAAAATCAATGTCTATAAATGTTTCCATGGCAAATCTAAATATCAAAATTGAGCTATTTTTTTAATGTTTTTAATTCTAAAGAGTTTTACCTTTAAATAAACAATGATGCTTGATACATAAGGATTGAAGTTTGAGTCTTACAATATACAATTATAATATGTAGATCATTTTTTTCATATTATATGTGGATTTTGTTCATATTTATTTTGATTTAGGTGTGATTATATTCTGAATTTCAAGTGCTTTATATTGAATTAATTTTAATTATGGATTTCATGTTAGTTTCATTCGAGCCACATTTTAGTATTATTCGTTGTTTTGTTTTGATTTACCGAAGTGTAGGGGCTCATCTTACACATTAACAATTTGTTAACCAATTCATTTATTGAAAATATATCTATTCAAAACTCTTAAGTAGAATCTATAGTAGCTTGACATGTTCTTTCACATTTTCCATTTATAGCCATTAGTCTTTATGTGATTCATATACATCGTTTTCATTTCTTTGAACTATGGTTTGCTTAAATCATCAATTTCCTTAATATCGATTAAGGTAAGTTCACTAGGTCCCACACTATTAAAGCTCATTATCATGTGAAATTCTCTTTTGATTGCCTATACATTTACCTTATTTTCATCTCTTTTAGTTACATGACACTTAGTTCATAACACTTGCTCTTACTTTTTTCCATCTATAGTAACATTTAAAGTTTATTAACAACATTTAACTCATTTTCGCCCATAGTAAACTCTAGTAAAACCAACTCGGGTACACGAGACTCCTCTACCACACCAATGAGCACCGAAGTGTGAAACTATAAGATAGAGCCAGCATCCCTCCATCACACCAAAGAGTTCATGAAAGCATAAACTACACATCAAGATGCACTTAAGTGCAAGGCTTGAAGGCAATATAAAGTGCACATAAGTGCGAAAACTCCGACAAAACTCCAACACGCTATAGCCCCTAATTGGCATGCCAACCATATCCTAACATTTTAGTAAGTCTACTAGGGCACTTTACAATTATAATTAACAAGTATCCAACAAAGCCATTAACAAACGCATGTACACACATCATATAAGGGCACCTTAGAATATTCATGTTCAAAATCATATTAATAAAGGCCTTTTGAGCGTGTTCATCTCCACATATAGGCACCATACGTTCTTTTTATATACTTACTCATTTTCATATTTCTTTAGGCATTGTAAACATATCCATTTCATATAATAGCTCCCAAAAGCAAAAAGTCATATTTTCATTCTTCTTTATCTTTTACATATCAATTCTCATATTTTAACATGATATCGACTAAAAACATAAATTCACCAATAAGTCTTATTTTTTGCCACAATGCTATCTATTCATATTTTTACATTAATAATATAATTTTACATGTCAAACCATGCTTACTAACACATTCATAACAATTAATATCTCCATATCATGCATATTTTTATTTTACAAAGCATTTCTTAACTAACAATTCCAACATAAAACGTTATAGAGTTATTTCATATATCCTTTAAACCATGGAATTTGCATATGTTTATTACAAATTTCCATTCCAAATTTATCACCTATATTTTTACCTAATTCATAAACTTTAATATAAGATACATAAGAGTATCCAAGGTACTTACTTCAATGGATGTTCTAAAACACTTAATCAAGCTTCCATGAGCTCCACTCTATCGTCATTTAAGCTTATAATTTCCATAAATCACCATCTCTTTATTTTCGTATAACAAAAATACATTCAAAAATAAATATAAATTTCTTCTAAGCTTTCTCATGACAAATCATTGCAAATATCAAGCTAACGTAGGTGTAGGAAATCATTTCTTACCTTATTAGAGTTTTCTCACTCAAGCCATAAATTATCCCACTAAAACTCATGAAACCCTAGGCTTCCATGGCTGAAATTGATGAAGGAAATGAGATTAAGGGTTGATTTCATGAAGATTTCAACATTATCTCAATATGGGTAGTGGAAATTTTGAGAGAAAATGAGGAAATAAGCAAGGAGATGAAGAAGAAGAACAATGGCTAATGCTACTAGCTGGAAAAAAGAAAAATAGAGAAAATGAGGCTGATAAGGGTTCTCGTCCCCTACAAAAATATCAACGTGGGTCATTTCCTTAATACGGAGTTCCCACTGTCTAAAATAATTTCGGATACTAAATATCATATTTAAATATTATTTCCATCATAAAGGTCTCGGAAATTGAGCAAATTTCCCTTTTATGGCAAAATTACCATATTTCCCCCTTTTGTCTTTTTTAGTGATTTTTTTTCAAAACTCAATACTTAAGACCAATTCAAGATTATAAATCATAATAAATATTTAATATAAGTCCTTGAGTGGCGAGAATTAAAGTTTTTCCCTTTTTCTGGTGAAAATGTGAAATTTACAATTTAATCTCTAAATTTTCAAAATTTTCAATTTGATCCTTTTATCACATTTCCACTTCTAAATTCTTTTCAAAATTTTCTCATCTCGATTATCAACTTTGATTCCATAAGATTCCTTTAACCAATTCAATTTCCAAATTTTCTCACCAATTCACTGTATCAGTTACCAAAATTGTGTCACGTGTCCAGTTGAAAATTTTGGAATGTTACATGTTAAACTAGCGCTTTTTGTCAAAACACCCCGAAATGAATAGAAAAGTCAGCATTGTTAACTTTGTTGACATAACAATCCACGTGTATGTAATAAATTAAATCTTTTCTTATAGAATATTATCATAATTTTTATTATTAAATAAATGTTATATTTTTATCATTTTTAATCATTTTAATATTTCTATTTTTTAATTTAATTTTTTTGACTTTTATATTTTTAAAAATTTAAAAAAATTATTAATTGTTGGTGTGACATATACATGGATGTCATGTGAGTAAAGTTAACAAATATTAACTTTTTCATTCATTTTGGTATGATTTGACTAACAACGTAAGTTTGAGGGCAAATAGGTAAAAAATATTAAATTGATGACTAAAATGACCTTCTTTTTTTATAAAGTTGAAGAGCCAAATAAGTCGTTATGTATTGGTTTCATACATTTGTGATATGAATTTTGAATTATTGATTGGTATAGTGAAATTTTTTAATTTTGTAAGTGTTGATGTAGTCGCACCAAAGTAAAGTTAGAAATTTTGTGTTGGAATCAAATATAAAATCAAAAAAACTTCAAAATTTATGTTTAAATGAGTAAAATTAAATTAGAAATTTTTAGAAGAATGAAAAATGCTTCTTCTTGTTTTTCATTTAATCAACAAATAATTAAATTATCAATTTATAAAAAATTAAATAAACAATTATATCGTTTTATATTCCCCATTTAAGTATAAAGATATATCTATTTTGGTGGATATATTAAGAATACAAAATTAAATTTAATGATTAAAAGAGCGAAATAGATAAGCCTCATTAATGTTGATAGATTGCCACCTTACCGTAACAATTGTCTCACATATAAAAAGCTTCGATGCACAAATAATGCTTCATTTGTCAAATTGAACCTCTTTGTGTTCACACACGCCCTTCACCTTTTTCACACCTTTTCTTCACTTTTCATACCCTATTTTTTGCCCTTTTTTTTAAAAAAAATCAGTATCTTTCCAATTTCACCTTAAATCTCTTTGATATATATGAATATCTCAGCTTTGGCATTTCAAGACCCCATTTTTTTTTCTTGTTTTTCTTTGTTTTCTTTTGAAATGAATAACGGTGACAATTGCAAACGGCGACGAAAGGAGGGGTTCACTGCCGACGAAGACGACGGCGAAAACGACGATAGCTGTTCCAGTGGTCGTGAAACGAAGAAGAAAGATTTGAATGGTATCATCACTTCGTTAATCTTGCTTGATGAGCAAGAAAAGCGAGATCGGGAGGAACGAAACGATGCGTTCAAAGAAGAGAAATCGGTTATGGAGTCTACTCATACTAAAGGAACCCGAACCATGCTTGAATTTCACTCTAATTTAAATGATTATTACTCTAAAATCGACGAAACCGACCGTGTAAAGCGGAAGAAATCCCGTGTCAAGGCGGCGACTGTGGTTGCTACCGCTTCGAATCATGTGGCTGAGGACGGGAATGGGAAATCCGGGTCGGGTCAACAGAGACGGTTATGGGTGAAAGATAGGTCAAACGCATGGTGGGATGAATGTAACCGACCCGATTACCCGGAAGAAGAATTCAAGAAGGCGTTTAGGATGAGCAAGTCAACGTTTGACCTCATATGCGATGAGCTAAAAGCCGTTATCGCCAAAGAAGACACCACGTTACGGAACGCGATCCCGGTGAAACAAAGGGTAGCTGTTTGCATTTGGCGTTTGGCGACGGGTGAACCGTTACGGCTCGTTTCGAAACGATTCGGTTTAGGCATCTCGACGTGTCACAAACTGGTCCTCGAAGTCTGTTCAGCAATACGCAACGTTTTGATGCCGAAATACTTACAATGGCCGGACGAAGACTCGTTAACGAAAATAAAACAACAATTCGAGGGCATTTCTGGAATACCAAACGTCGTCGGATCGATGTACACTACACATATACCAATCATCGCTCCGAAGATAAGCGTGGCTGCATATTTCAATAAAAGACATACAGAACGGAACCAGAAAACGTCGTATTCGATCACCGTACAAGGCGTCGTCGACCCGACCGGTGTTTTCACCGACGTATGTATCGGTTGGCCCGGTTCAATGACCGACGATCAAGTCCTCGAAAAATCAGCTCTTTTCCAAAGGGCTAAAAACGGTGGTCTATTGAACGGCGTTTGGGTGGTCGGAAACTCTGGGTATCCATTAATGGATTGGGTTTTAGTTCCTTACAATCAACAGCATTTAACATGGACACAACACGCATTCAATGAAAAGATTGGTGAGATCCAAAAGGTAGCTAAAGAAGCATTTGGGAGATTAAAAGGGAGATGGTGTTGTTTACAGAAAAGAACGGAGGTGAAATTACAGGATTTGCCGGTGGTGCTCGGAGCATGCTGCGTTTTACATAATATTTGTGAAATGAAGAAGGAAGGGATCGATCCTGAGTTGAAAATTGAGGTTATTGATGATGAAATGGTGGCTGAAGATGGGTTAAGATCGGTGAGTTCATTGAAAGCTAGAGATGCTATTGCTCATAATCTTTTACATCATGGTCTTGCTGGTACTGGGTTTCTGTAATTTATAATATATACCCAAAAATGGAAATATTTATGTTCTTTTTTTAAAAAAAAAATTAGAAATTCATTTTTTTTGGGGGGGGGGATTAGTTGTTGTAGAAGATAATGTGTGTTAGGGTTTATAGTTCTTTGATTGTGGAATAAATTATATGAATGAAAATCTAACATAGAAACATTCTTTTAAATGTTCAATAATTGTAAAGTTATATTGAAGTTCTGTTTTTTATTCTTCTTTTTCAATTTTGTTTTGTTGATATTAGTGCAATTGTTTGTAAATTTAGGGTCTATTTCTATATTACAGAATAGTTGTTAATTTTAGCCTTAATTTATTTTTTTAAAGTTAAATTTGATTATTAATTAAAAATAAAATTTTCTTTTTTAATAGAAATGTTAAAAAATTTTATTTTTTGTATTTTATATTTACACAATATTATTTATCTTATATGTCAATGTCATATGCGAATTGTCATATGCGTTATCATATTTAAAATTTAACGTTTTACTTTATATTTTCGTTTAAAAAATAATATTTTCGTTTAAAAAATAATTTAATTTTTTTCAAATTTAACTAATTAATAAAAATAGTTAAATTAATAAATATTATAAATATTAAATTTAAATTTATGTTTATGCCTTAAAAATATAATTAATTTTTTAAAAATCATAAAAATTAAAGTAAGGAATTGGAAGTCGAATTACACTTTTACTAGATTGTATACCTCGCTACAGCCTGAAATTAATTATAATTTTTAATTAAAATACAGTTCAAAAAATTTCAATTAAAATATTATTTTATATCTTTAATATTTTATGAAAATAAGTTTTTAATTAAATTAAAATAAATTAACAAAATATGTGGTAATTTTAGATTAGAAATATGATGTGATAGAACTAAAACATGATTTAATGGATGGATTAATCACTTCATAATATAATTTAAAAATTAAATAATAAAATATATTTATTTGTAAATAATTATTGTGATTGGAAAAAGCAGGACACATGTCCTCAGGGCCTTCTTTTTATCACGAGAGAGAGAGTTTTGTTTATTTGGATAGTTGTCGAATTGAGAAATGATTTGGACACTACTTTATATGTAGTGTATAGATTTATGGATACAAATTTAAACTTTGAGGATCTTTTAAGGACTAAAACTAAAATTATACCATCATTTTAAAATTCAGAAAAAAAAAGAGAAAGCTTTGTTTATTTAAACAGTATCAAAACCTTTGTTTTTTCTTTTTTTTTTTCAATACTTCTTTGATAAACTAATAAAAAGAAAATTTTAAGGGAAGTGATTTTCTAGATAAATAAATTTTGGGGTGGTTTTCAAAAATAGGTCCTTGTAATTTTCAAAAATAGGTAAGTAATTTTTCTTTTTTTATTTTAAAATTTCACAACAACTAATTTAACACCAAAAAAAGAAATAGTATTAAAAGCTGAAACTAAATTTTAGAATATAAAAAATAGAGGGATTAAATTCTTAATTTTTGAAAAGTAGAGAGACTTTAAGCAATTTTAACCTCTCTTATATTACATGACTGATTAATTGTATAACTGGTGTAATTAATGATAAGCATAAAGAAGCTTCTGAACAAAACTTAATTTAAAAAATTAGTATAAACTAGAAAACAAAATAAAGAAATAGAAAAAAATAAAAGAAGCTTCAAATTGAAGGGGACGGCAAGTTTATCACCACAATTATTGATTTATCAAATAAATAAATGAATAGTTCTGAATATAAAAAAAATGTTTTAATCCTGGTGACTTAATCCCCAAGTCTAGAAACCATAAATAATACTAATTTGACTTCATGTACAAGTCTCGAGATCAGAATTATTTGTGGGACGACTTTGAACAAGAAACAAAATAGTGGTATTTTTAAAAAATTCTTTTCACATTGAAAGTCTTACCACTCCCAAAGTGGGATGGTGCCAGAAAATAATTGACAGTTTAGAAGCTTTTAGATGACATGACAGAGAATTGCAGGTATATTCCCACCGTCAAATGCATTTATGTCATTGCATTAAAAAATCTAAGGTAATTTACAATTAAAGTTATTAAATTATTAGTAAATTTTCGTTTTAGTTATTCAACTTCAAAAAGTTATAAATTGGTTATTGAACTATTTGAAAGTTTTTATTTAAGCTATTTGATTTTTTTTTTAAGTCCTGTGAGCAAGTTTCGAGTGATTATTCGACGATTGATACAGTATATCAATAGACATCGATAAGTAGAAATATATACCTTAGATCTAAAGTTGTTAATAAGATTTGTGATGTTTAAAGGTGTTTTATGAAGAAAAATATTGAATTGTAGAAGAGAATGGGAAGGAAAGCTCTTGATTGATGCAGGCAATGCGAATAAAAAAAATCAAATTGATAAATTTGGCCACGAACGTTTGTATGTTTTGTCAAATGATCTTAATTGTATTTTTGAGTCTTTTTTGGCCATCAATCTTTATTTTTTTTATTCAATCTGCTTTTTCTAACAGATTTAATGAAAGTACCATTAAAAAAGTTAACGGGGATGATGTGAAATATTTTTAATAAGACGTAATTTATTACTTAGGTAACCCAATAAAATAATTGTGTGTAGAAAATGATAAAATAAATAAATAATACATTAAATTAAAAAATAAATCTTAATTTAAATAAAATAAACGTAATTATCTAAAAAAATTAATTCAATAGAAAAACTTTTCAATAAATAAACGTAGGAAAGATTAAAACATTGAATTTATTCATTAAATCTATTAGAAAATGCAGTTTGAAAAAAAAACAAAAGGTTGATGGCCAAAAAAGGCTAAAAAAATACAGTTAGGGCTATTTGGAGAAAACATGCAAATGTTAGGGGCTAAATTTATTGTTAAGCCGTTAGTTAAATGAAAACTTTCAATCATTTTGTAACTTTTTTTAAATTGAGTGACCAAAACATAAATTTACTAATAGTTTAGTGACTTTAGGTGAAATTCACCCAAAAATCTTCTGTGAATTTGAGATGATTATGATGAGGTTTTTCCAAGAGCAAAAAAACATGAAAAACATTTTAACAAACTTATCTGATTGAAAACAATGGTTGACATGATAGATATCCAAAGTCACAAACGATAACCTCTTATTACATCTTCACATGCCTCCACGCGTTTAAATAGGAAAATGTTTGAAAAAAAAATTTATTTGGTTGGGAAAAAGATAAAATAACCTAATAATTGTTTTTTATTAAATGTATCCTCTATCACAAATAGGGAAAAGACTATAAAATTATTTAAAACAAGTCCATTAATAATGACAATAATATAAGATTTCTTCAACTAAAAATAATTAAATAGTAAAAAATAATTTAAAATTAAAATATAATTATTCAACATGTGAAGTTTCCTAAAATAATAATAGAAATTAATAATAATTAAAATATAATTAAAATTAAATATTACTAAAAGAATATAGGTAAAAAAATTGGATGGATATACAAATTTACTTTTATTCTTGAGATGAAAATTGAAATTTGTTATTATATTTTTTAATTGATATATATCGTCATACTTTTGTACTAAAAGTAAATTTATCACTATATTTTTAATTTTATATTTTTATTTGATTAAATCTTGGTACGAAAATTAGAATTTTTTTTAAAATTTTTCTATTCAATTTCAATTTAAAACAATATAAAAGAATTAAATTAAAATTATTTAAAATATATTATTTTAATAGTTAAAAATACTAAATTAACATAAATAAAAATTACAATCATTTTATTAACTTATTATTAACTATTAAAATAAAATATTTGAAATAATACTATTTGGGGTTGCATTTCATTTTCAAATAATCAAAAGTGAAAAAGTTTGATTAAACAAATAAAATTTAATGACAAAATTCAATCACAATAATTAAGAGTAAAATTTATCCATATTTTCAATATATAATAACAAAAATTAATTAAAATAAATAATTTTTTAAAATTTCTCAAAATACCTGCCAAAATATGTTCACTAATTAATCCTCCACCTTCTATAGGCCTATTAAGGAGGTAAATACAAACCACAAGTTTTAAAATAAATAATTTCAATATTCAGTATGACGAAAATTTTGTATTTCAAACAAAAAAAAATATTATTTCGTTGATAAAATTCATTAATTGAAATTAAAAATAAAATCGTCAAAAATCTCATATCACCGTTACCTAAGAAAAATGCAAATATTAGAATTATCCCAGATTTAGATGTGGGACAGTCCCAATCCAAAAGGCAACACTAATATTTAAAAAGAAATCAATAGGTAACAACTAAAAATAACTAATGCCTAATGCATTGTTTTTATTAGGATGATTATTATTCATGATATTACTAGAGAGTATTCAGTTTAGTAAAAAAGTATAACAACAGTAAAAAGCCACCGCAACTACTTTCCATACTAGATCTCTAGTAAAAAACAAAGACAAATCCCTTAGTATTTCCTGTAAGCTAACTCCTGTATGGCCTCACCCAGATTTTCCTCTGCCTGAATGCTCTTAACCCAGTTGGCATTAATGTTAACGCGCTCCAGGCTCTGCTTCAATGTCCTTGCAATCGAAGGTATTGACCGGTTGGCAAAGAACTCCTCCACTTCTTTCAGTTTCTCAAATGATGCAAACTGTTTACAAACAAAAACAATCAGATATCGTAATTTATAACCACCTCTACGCTAACTAAACATGGTCGAATACGAGCAAGAGTATGCAAATGCAAATTCCAGATCATTAAGTTGCGCAATGAGAGGCACAAACCGGTGAGACAACTGCACTGACAAAACGTGTTATCAGGAATCCACTACCGTAGGTTTTTAAAATGAGATCCCAGTTTTCCTACATCACCATTAGCAGAAAGATTGGATTTAGAAGAAAGAAAATGGTAATAAAAAGAAAAAGGGTACTAAAAATCAACAATAATTTTGTTCGTGTTGTGCCAAGGAGATTACCTTGAACCAAGTCCAGGCAACTTCACGACCTTCCTTGCTAACAGCAAGTGCATACATAGCGTCTTGGCTGCGAACCTGAACAAAATGAAAAAGGGAAGGAAATTATTGTTGAGAACATTGCATTTTAGAGATTTTACTTACATTTGGATAAAAGGTTGCTCTTCAACGGTTAGAATACCTCAGGAGACAATGAAAACTTTAGAACTTCACGAATTATACCCTGATCGGGACAAGATGGCAATGAACCTACAAATTGTGAGAAGTAATATCATCATCAAATTCATTGACTCACAATCTGAATCACAATGAAAAGGATTCTTCGTACCTAAAATGCGGATTTTCTCCTGGCTTAAATCAGTCTCTCTATAAATTTTCAAAAGAGAGTCAAAACCAGCTCTATTGGAGGAGGTGACTGTCTGCATGACAGCTACATATGCTGCCTGAAACCGTAGTTAATAGTTAACCGGTGGGTATAAAAATGGCGGACAATTGTCTGAATTAACCCTTGAAAATCAAAAGTAATCTCAACTACCTTTCTTGTGTCTGGGGGGAGGAGTGGTGTGTTTCTGTCTTTCAAGAATGCATCAAATCGTCTGCTTGCTTCACTCAATGTCTCCTTGTGTCCAAGCATAGCAAGCGCAGTCAAAATTTCTCCTCTCAACATTGAATCCAGATGACTCTCACCTTGTGTAGCATCCCAACCGAGCTTCCTATAAGACGTTAAAACAGGGAACTTAATTTATACTTTGGAATGCTATCTATGCAGATAAAAAAGATGTAATAAGCCCGAGTTTCCATTTGCTGATGAAGCACAGGAAGAAGCCATGAATCAAATAAAATGGACAATAGCCTCTCAATTGGTTTTTAAAAAATTGCCATGTGTGTTACTATACCCGATCAGAATTAACATCTACTTGGAAGTCATCATTAATCCACAGCATGCAAACAGTATCCCATATTTCCAGGAAACCCATAATTACATTTAAGATAACTTACTCAGCAGAATATTGGAAAATGTTAATGAAAAATTGATTGATGTTGTCCATTAGCTCAGGTCTTGCATCAGCTGCAATCCTCCCAACCTTGTATGTTATCTGTGAGAAGCAAGAGCTGGAATCAGGACTCGGAGCATAATTGAAGTAACTTTAAAACAAGAATTGAGAAATAAGCATTACACTAATCAAGTTGGACAGCACGGTATAGTCAAGTTCCTCTCTGTAGGCACCCATCAAGGTAAGCAAGGAAGTCAAAGGCAGCTGGCGTGCCATACAAAGTGCAAATGAATCATCAAGAATGCCTGTAATAGGAAGAAGTAATGTTATCTCTTCTACCATTCTCGAACAATATGCAATCTCATAAAAATATTCAAATTACCAAATCTGTCAGTTGGAGTCAAGTATTTGTTTTCTATAGCATAGCGGAGTCTAGCGGCAAGCTCCTCATCATATTTCACCCTATAGAAACCAGTCTGATCCACATTAAGCTTTATCCAAGCACTTTTATTGGTATCAGAAGCAAACTCCTTTACATCATAATTTTCGGACTTAGTTTGCAACAAAAAGCTTTTCTTCTTGTCATATGACCCACAACAAAATGTTATTGGGACAATCCACTGCCCATCCCCAAGCCAACCACTAGAGAAGAATTGTGACTGCCATTCATTATATCAATTGTTAGCAGTAGCTACGATAACAACAGAAAATAAAACCAGCATAAAATGAAACAGGTCAACGAGTTTGAATTGAAGGATATCATTTTGACGTATTAACTAAACAGAAAACCCCATTTCCCCATACCGATCCACCAAACATAAAAGAACTAAACACGATAAAACCTGCTCAAATTCCAACTTCTGATCTTTGAATTTGACAGAGACAACCGGATACCCCTTTTGTTTTGTCCATGTATTCATTAGTTTGGTCACTGGTTCACCAGATCCCTCCTCAAGTGCAGCCCATAAGTCTTCTGTCTTCGCATTTGAGTATGCATGTTTTTTTATATATGAAGCAAGTGACCGCTGATTGCAGGGATATTTCACATGTAAATAAATCAATTAACCTTTTGAGTTTAGAATAGTCAAAGAAAAACGATACTAATTTAAATTCATAAATGTGAGAAGATTCACATAAACATATGGCATCAGACACATTTATGAAGTAAATAAATAAAAATCAACATTCCATCATTTGTTCTCCTTCAATGTTTACAGAGAAATACTTATTAGCAAGAAGTCTTAATACAGATTCAAAAGATGCATTTAGAATAAGAACAAAATATTAGCACAATCATTAGGAAGTCAACTCATACCAGAATCATAATGCATGTAACAAGCCAGACCAACCTGAAAGCATTCAGCACCTAAATAGCTTTGTAGCATGCGTATAACAGAGGCACCTTTTCTGTAACTTATAGCATCAAAAATTTCATCAATTTCAGCAGCATGATTTATTTCCACCTGCAAAGTAAAATAATTTAAATTTAAAATATTCTAGAAAACAAGTCAGTCATACCCTTAACATAGAGAAAAAATAACTGTATAACAATGCAAGTATCCATTTACCTCAATTGGATGGGATTCTGCAAGCCCATCCAACCTAAGACCATCGGTTAATTCATCAAGAAACTGAGTCCATATTCTCCATTCTGGAAATATGCTATCAGTTGCCAAGTAGCTTACCTGGAAATTTGTAATCATTAGAAATTCAGTTTGTGGCACAAGCTGATAATAGAAAATATAAGGAAAAAAAAACTGCCTTACCCATGTTGCAAAACCCTCATTCAGCCACAAATGAGTCCACCATTCCATTGTCACAAGATTACCGAACCACTGGTGTGCCAGCTCATGGGCCACCACAGTTGCAACCTTCCAGAAACCAGGTAGGATTATCAAACACTTTGTCAGATGCAGGATAAAATAATCTGAGGACACCAACATGGTTTACAAATATTACCCTCTGCTTATTGGCAGCTGCAGAATGTTGCTCGTCATAGAGCAAGGCTGTTTCACGGTATGTAACTAAGCCATAATTCTCCATTGCGCCAGCAGCAAAATCAGGAATAGCAATCATATCCAATTTGGGAAGAGGGTATGGCACAGCAAAATAGCTGCAGAAGTTAGCTGAATTAATTCAGGACTAAAATCCAGAAAATAGATCATAAGCAGTAAGCATCCACGTGAAAGAGCATCCACCAGTTTTTAAAGACTTGGGGGAATAGCAATCAATCAGCAGGAAATTAAATGAAGAGAAAACATACTCTTTGTACAACTCAAGCGTCCTCACAGCAACTTTAAGAGCAAATTCCCCTTGGTTTGCCTTCCCAACTTGACAATATACTCGAACTTTAATCCCTGTCCAAAGATACAGGTAAAAAGTTTTTAAGCAATAAATAATAGAATATGACTGCACCATCAACAATCCACATAAGAGAAAAATCCACAGATTGTGACTGCATTGTCATCACAAGAAATAATTAACAGAGTTTGTTCATACCATCTGACGTGTGATCTTCCACATAATCAAACAAACCAACAACGTAAGCCACTAAATAAGTGGACATGATTGGTGATTCTTGATAAGAAACAGTTTTCAGAGGCCCATTAACTTTCTCCTCGATGACTGGCATGTTTGAGAGGGCCACTAGCTCAGATGGCACATCTAAGGTGATCTTAAACGTAGCCTATAATTTCATATTAAAATGAAAAAAAAAGGAAGTAAAATCAAGATCAAACTTAACAATTAATAAAAATGAGCTTTTAGAATATCTAAAACAATAACCTTGAAAGAAGGTTCATCCCAACATGGAAAGGATCGCCTAGCATCAGCTGGCTCAAACTGTGTAACTGCCATATTCTTCTTCTCACCATTGTGCTCGTATGTACTGAATGCCAAAATATCCATAATTAGATACATATTCTAATCTTCTTTCTTTCAAACATAAGTACCATATAAGCATCAAACATGTACCTTCTATAGAAACCTTTCATTCTGTCATTTAAAATTCCTTCAAATCCAATAGCCAAAACTCCTAGACCCAGAGGAAGTGCCTCAGCAAAATCTAATACCAAAATCTCATCTTCTTCAACTAACTCAACTTTTTTCGGATCAAATACCTGCTCAAGAATCAGTTACACTCCAAAAAGTTGGCCAAAATTTAATCAAACAAAAGAATCTTTGAATCAAAAAATTAAACTAACTAAAGTGGAAATATATAAATGAAGAGCTATGAGGTAATTTAATCAAACAAAAGAACATATTATGGATCTTACTTCAAATCCAAAAATTAAGCTAAGGCCTTGTTTGATAACCAATTAAAAAATTAAATCAACCAAAATTAATATTTTCAGTCATTTAATTTTTTAAACAAGTTTGATAATCCATAATAGAGAACAAAATGATAGAATTTTTTCAATGAAAAAGTGTTGAAAATGATAACATAAGGAGCTACTTATCACTTATGTAGAGTTTTTTTCAATTATTTTTAATCTTTTAATATTACCCTTTAACGATTTACCTTTTAAGTTTTAAAAATTCCTATTTATCAAACAATCCAATTATATTTTGTACTTGATTTTAATTAATATACCAAACAGATTTTATAACTTAAATTTAGTAATTAATTTTTCAATTTATCAAAGAACACCAAAGTAAAGAGGAAATATGGAAACGAAGAGCTATGAGGTAATTTAATCAAACAAAAGAAAATATCATGAATCTTACATCAAATCAAAAAATTAAATTAAGTAAAGAGGAAATGTAGAAATGTAAAGCTACGAGATAACTTAATCAAACAAAAGAACATATCATGAATCTTACTTCAAATCCAAAAATTAAACTAAATAACGAATACATACAGAAATGAACTATGAGGAATTTGATCAAATATAAACCGAAACATACTCTAAATCTTACTTCGAATCCAAAAAGTAAACTGAAACATACTATTAATCTTACTTCGAATCCAAAAATAGAACTAAGTAAAGCGGAAATATAGATGAAGTGCTATGAGGCAATTTAATCAAACAACGGAATATATTATGAATCTTACTTCGAATCCAAATATTAAACTAAATAAAGCGGAAAGATACAAATTAACTATAAGGGAATTTAATCACACATATTATTAATCTTACTTGCAATCCGAAAATTAAACTGAAACATACTAAGAATCTTACTTCGAATAAAAAAAGTAAACTGAAACATACTATTAACCTTACTTCGAATTCAAAAATTAAACTAAGTAAAGCGGAAATGTAGAAATGAAGAGTTACGAGGTAATTGAATATCAACGAAGAAGAAGTTAGATATGATCGAGGAGACCTTAGAAGAGTTACGAGGGGAGAAAGAGACAGATCCAGGGTTGATAGAGAGTTCGGCGGCATTGAGGACGATGAAGCGAGTTTCGGCGACGATGTCAACGTCGATCGAGATGGAACCGGCGAATTTGCAGGCCGAGAGGTCAGGCTTCAGCTGGAGATCGTAGCGCTTAGGTACCGCGAATTTTGGAAGACGAGGTTGCCCCTTGAAATTTTCCATCGTTTGAGAGAGATGACTTCAGGCGATTTAGCTTTGAGAGCGAAAATACAAGGGTAAACGAGAGAGGTGGGGATTATATAGCTTGCTCTGCAAGAGCCGAACTGTTGGAATCCTAAACGGCAGCGTTTGTTTGCATCTGCAAATTAGAATGTTAAACATTCATTAGGCATAGATTTTCTTTTCTTTTTTTTTTTTTAAATCTGTTGACTTTTTAAATTTTATTAAATTGATATACATTAAAATACATTGATCAATTCCTAACTAATTTACTTGTGATTTTTTTTAAATGAAAACATTCTAAAATTCTTAAATAATTATTAATATTTATACTATTATTTAAACATTTAAATTAGTATTACCAGCGGATTATTAACTTAATGATAAAATTACAAGAATATTGTTTTTTGAATTATAATTAATGCTATTGTAGTAACACTTTCGTCTTTTCACATTTTTATATCATTTTTAAATAAAAGAATTAAAAATTACAAATTTAATTATCAAACATGTGTTCGATATAACATTAAAATATAAGTTAATCACCACTCAATTTATATTCATTATTAACTAAATTTTAAAATATATATAATTTTTAACATAAAATATTTTTTTTCACTCACGTCTTGCGTATAATAAAATCTAAATATAATTATTTATTTTAATTTGATTGCTTTGTATGTCGATTAAAGAATTTGAAAATTGGAAAAAAGAAAATTCGGAAAAAATATAATTACATAGTATATTTGGTAAAAAAATAAAGATTAAATAAATGATAAATATATTTAACTTTACTTTAAAAAATGTTAAAATTGAATCTTGTAATAGTAAATTTTAGTCGAAATTATTAATATAGTTATTTAATTGTACTTTAAAAAAAACTAATATTATTTCTTTCAAATAAGTTGCAAAATTAGACGAAGCTCTAAGTTAAAGAAATATGGGAATCTTGGAAATGGGATGAGGGTAGTACACTCTAAATTCCTTTAGTATTGGATGCTTAACTTAGAGAAAAAGTATCACTTTTTAGGTTTTATTATTATCAAATTGTTTTAAGAAAAACAATTGCTTTCTTAATTTGATGGACAACCATGTATTTCTATATGATATTATATAAGCAATATAGACCGTATAAATTACATTATGTTCTTTTTAAAATAATGGATGATGTTATTTTAAAAATAATGGATGATTAATGTGAAAATTAGCAATAACATCAACGTTGATCATAATTATTTTGTTTTATCATGTTTCAGTTAAAACTGAATTAATCGATCGAATTGATCTAATTTGGTTATTTAATAATTTTTTTAGAAATTTAGGTATTTGTTAATCGAATTTAATAATTAATAATATAAATTATATATTGTTTTAATTCAAATAATTCGGCCAAATGAAAGTTATCATTTTTATATGTTTTATTATTCGGTTAATTCGTTTAACTAATTTTAAAATGTCACACCTATAAATTTAAAAAAAAATAACATTAACAATTGAACTTAAGTGAAATCTGAAAATAAAAAGATTAAATTTTTAAAAAATACATAGTTTAAAATTTAAATTTATGAAGAGTCCAAAAAATTATAATATATTTTAATTTGATTCTTCACGTATAAAATAATAATGATGTATAAATCACATTTTTAATTATAAAATTCATGCAATTATTAAATTTTTAATAACAAAATAAAAATTAAGATTAGGTACTAAAATCTTACAAATGAAAATATGAGCATTAAATTCTAAATTTAAGAAGAGTAGATGGATTTATGAGACATTTTAACCTATAAAAATAAAACAGAAGGGATATAAGCTTTGACCCGTTCATTAGCCGAATCGTTGTACGGAGAGGTACATTTAGCAGGCAAGTGAGATGGGAGCAGCAAGCAAGAGAGACAAGAAAAACAGTTCTACTTCAACATCACCTTGTGCCCATCTCCGATCTGCTTACCACAATTGCTTCAACCAGTTTGTTCATCCTTCCTTTTTTTTTCTTTTTTTTTTCTCTAAAACCCCTCTTAATCCCCACCTATTCTTTACATATTTATCTCATTTGCAGGTGGTACTCTGAGAAATTTGTAAAGGGTCATTGGGATAAAGAGGAATGTGTTTCCGAGTGGCAAAAATACAGAGATTGTCTCTCTGTAAAGTCCCATCTTAACCTTCTTCTTTTTTTTAATTTTCCCTATGGATTACTTTGTTTTTTGATTGATTGATTGGGTTTTTTTTTGTTTGGAAAAGGAACATCTGGACGACAAGCATCTTAGTCGGTTCTTAGAAGCTGAAGCTGCTTTTGGTTTCGTTTTTCAAGAGGGGAAGGAAAACCCAGTTGAGAATTCTGCTAAATAGTGTCAAAAAAGGTTAACAAGATTAATTGTATATGTATGTATGTGTGTGTATACATTCATTAGCTTATGTTTAAGAAACATTGTGGTTTACCTAGCTGATTCTGTAGGAGATTGGGGTATATCTTGTTGCTAGGTAAAGGTACCCCTTAGTATTCATATTGCATTTTGCTACTCTATTAAAAAATAGTAAATTGCTACTCTATTAAAAAATAGCAAATTAGTACTTGTCCATTAAATCAAAGAGCAAATAGATCTTTTTGGTTGAAAATTTCATCTGTGTCTGTACAGTTGAAAATTGATGTAGATGACTTAATAACTAGATAAGGATAAGTGATGTGCCATGTGTAACTCATGTTAATGTACAAGGATCAGTTTGTAATAGTAGAAATTGATAAAAATTTTAATAGAATGATCAATTTACTTTTTAATCTAACTTGTAAGGAATAATTTGTTAATTTTTAGTAGATGACCTAATAAACATTATGGTTTACCTAGCTGATGCCGCAGGAGATTGGGGGGTATATTTTGTTGTTAGGTAAAACTACCATGTAGGTCCTGTACAAGAAGTCAAATTGCCTGTACAAGAAGTCAAATTGTATTTTGCCTCTTCTACTTATAAAATAGGCAAATTAGTTCTTGTACTTTAAATTAAAGAGTAAATTGGTCATTTTTGTTAAAAAATTCATCTATTTGTACTGTTAAAAACTGTTGAAGATGACTGAATAACTAGATAGTGACAAGTGATGTGCCATGTGTACCTCGTGCTAATGTACAAGAACCAGTTTTTAATAGTAGAAATGGATGGAAATTTTAATAGAAGGACTGGTTTGCTTTTTTATTTAATGTACAAGAACTTATTTTTTCATTATTTTAGTAGAGGGGGAAAAATGTAATCTGAGTCCTAGTACAGGGGCTTCTATGGTACTTTTACCCTTATTGTTAGGGTGATTTTTACATATTTAGATAAACCATATGTAACATTGTTGCTAATGCATTTATTAGACAAAACTGCGAAAAGAAACATTGATCCATGTGTTCCATAAGGGAAGGTTCATTACTCCAAAAATTGTGATATATAATACAAGTAATTCGGTTGGAAACTGTGGATAGTCTATTTATTGAAAGGAGCTTATATTTGATGCTTTGACAGTATACAATTTTCTCTTTTTCTTGTTCGAAATAGTTTATTTACATACTGTTAGCGAAACAAGAGGATCATGGACTAAGAAAACCGGTTCTTTATTTTTAACAATGTCTGATCATCTAATTTACTGATACATGCAACTTGTTTCAATCCTTACCACATAGAATCAATACTTTATTTATGTGGGTTTCACTGCAGAAAACCTATGATGTTTGTATCATTCTATGGTCATTAGTTCAGTCAGTCCTCATAACATCACAGGCTACATTGAAGTAGCAATAAAAGTATTGCTTCTTCTCCATGCTACAATGTATTGTTCTGATTTTGCTGAAATTCAATTTTGTGTTGTGGACAAGCCCTTGATTGGTAAAAGTACCATGGAGGTCTCTGTACTAGGAGTCAGATCGCATTTTGCTCCCTTTACTTAGAAAATGAACAAATTATTCCCTGTACATTAGATTAAAGAGCAAACTGGGTATTTTTGTTAAAAAATTTCATCCATTTCTATTGTTAAAAACTAGTGTAGCTGATAGAAAAACCAAACAATTACATCTGATGTGTCATGTGTACCTCATGTTGTCGTATAAAACCAACCGGTTTGCTTTTTGATCTAACGTGTAGGAACTAATTTGCTCATTTTTTAGTAGAAGGGACAAAATACAATTTATCTCCTAATATAAAAGCCTCTATGGTACTTTTACCACCCTTGATCTCATGTTTCATCCTATATATCTGTTGATTTTAAGTGATATCTCTTTATCTAAAGGCATCAGCATATAGTGGAAAGCATGTTTCAGAATCCGTTTTTCTATTTTCCAGTATGCATTGCATTCTTTTGATGTTGTAGTTTCTAAGTGGATCACCATTGTGTGGATATGACTATAATCTTTACTGAGTGGTAATTGGATCTGATTCCTATTTTCCACCATGCATTGCATTCCTTTATAGTTTCTAAGTGGAGATATTATGGATAATACGATGATTGTTTTTGTTTCTGCAGGCAATCGACGGATGTCATTGTTACAGCTAGTTTCAAAGAACAACTCGTCTTGGCTGCAGATTTTAACGACACCGGTACTCACATAAAACTAACGATTCTCTGTTCAAAGCTTAGTTACTAGTCTGTCATTATATAATTTGTACTATATGGAGCATCTTGGTTGATAGGGACTTGATAAGAAGAAGTGAAAAGTGAAAGCTTATAGTTGAAATACTAGTCAGAATGTGTTGATTTTTTATGTAGAACAGTAGAAAAACTCATTAGTGTTCATAGACATTGAACATTTATTTGATATCTTTTCATAAGCTTCGACACGAAGTATGTTTTCCTAAATTTAATTTTTCTTTCCATTGTTATACATCATTTCCCTTATTAAAACCTAGCAAAGGTATAATTATCATTATGATGGTCGTTTGAATCGAACTTGCCAATTGAATTGAGAATTAGTCAAGGTATCAATTTAAAAGAGGCATTAGATCAATTGATTGAATCGGGAATTAGTCAAGGTATCAATCTAAGAGAGGCGTCAGATCGATTGACTTATAAATCGATATGGATCACTTGAATGAAGCTAAAAAATTGGTTGAGAACTAAATTAATATTATTTTTTAAAAGGGTTTTCCAAAAGTATCGTGATAAAGTAGAATTAATTTAATGGAAATTAATTATTAATATTATTAGTTAATTATAAATTCTTTTTAAATTTACTTTAAAATTTGAATTAAACATTAAAAATTTAACCATTATTTTAAGCACCAAAATATATAATTTTTATAAAATACAAATATTATGTTAGAAAAAGAAAAAGCTTACAATATCACATTAAAAAATATCTAATAAATTATTAACTCATTTAAAAATTAATAAAAAAACTGGGTGAAATGGATCAGAAATATCTAATCAATAGATAATAAATATGAGAGACAATAGCCTATAATGGAATGGTCGGGTTCCTTTATAAATTAAAATAGGTAAAATAATAAATTTAATTCTTAATGTTTATATTTTAATTAATTTGATATTATGTTTTTAGTTAAATTTTATCATTAACATTTTAAAAAGAGTCAAATTATTTTTAATAAAAATACTGATTAAAATATTAATTTTTAACGATGTTAACATGACAATTCACATGGCAATATGGTATACTTTATATTAACATCACACTATTTATTTTATATGTCAAGTCAACAACTAATTTAAAATTTATAAAAAAAATAAAATTAAAATATATAAAAACATTCATAAAAATTAGAAAAAGAAAGTAATTTAATGTACGAATAAATTGCCATACGGGTTGCTATATTTAAAATTTTAACATTTTAATCTATATTTTTATTAAAAGAATAATTCGAATTTTTTTTGAAATATTGATAATCAAATTTGATTTTTTTATTTAAAATTAAGAACTAAATGTAACTCAGAGAATAAGAGTTAAACTGATAAAATATGTGAACGTTAAAGATTAAATTTATCATTATGTCTATTAAAATATACAAACAAAAATCAAAATTCTTCATTTTTACCAATATTATTCGAATTGGATCAAATTGATTAGTTAAATCGTCATACATAATGGAGAAAAACTTTGAACCAATATTAAGTCCTGACCAATTCAACCAACCAAATTAGTTTATTTTTTTAACTTCTTAATAATTTATTTAATCTAATCTTCCGAATTTGTCGGAACAATCAAACTGGCGAAGCTTGATTCTCACCAATCTGACGGCCAATATAGCCCATTTGTACGAATAATAACGTGAAGTCAAAACACTTATCTTAACTCTATTAGGAAAAAGTACAGTGGTTAAATCTTCGGCTTTACCCAACTCAATCAAAGTCCATGCTAAAGACAAATTCTCCATCTTTCTTCACGTGAAAAATTTTCTGGGAAAATACAGAGAGCATTAAATAAAATTAGACGATCCCAACAAAATCCCTACTAAATCAAGTAACCCCCTTCTTCTTATCGTCAATTTTCTATTTCCGGGACTTTATTTTTCTTGCTTGTTACTCTTTTGTATTGTTTTTGTTAAAAGCTTGGTCACTGAAAGCGATCAAAGGTTTCGGATTCACCGTCTCATCTCACATCTCATAAAACAAGAAGAATCAGATATCTAGTAAGTCACCTTTAATTTTACTATGATGAATTCCTTTCTGGGTTTTCAATGATTTATCTTTTAATCCATTTTTTTTACTCCCTTTCCGGTGAATGAATGAAGATATCCGGTGTAACTGAAATTGTTAAGGGTATATCTCTTATACTTAGGTTATAGTTTTTAATTTGTCTTTGTTGAATGGACAAAATGAACTCCAATGATGGCGATGTTGATTCTGATAATGGTCAGTTGTTGCGTGACATTGAGGAAATAAGCAATGCCCTTTACTTGCATAAACCCTCATCACAAGCTTTGATTCCTCTATCCAATTTTAGATCTAAATCTGTTGGAAGAACCCGAGTTTCAGAATCTGAAAAGGATAAGAAATCATCATCATTTTGGGATTGGAAGAAGCCTTTGAGGGCATTAACTCATATTAGGCATCATCGGTTTCATATTTGTTTCTTTCTCCATGTGCTTTCTATTGAAGGCTTGCCTGCTTATTTAAATGGCTTTAGCTTGTGTGTGCATTGGAAGAGGAAGGATGAGTTATTGTCAACTCGTGCGGTGAGGGTTGTTGATGGAATTGCTGAATTTGAAGAAACTTTGATGCATAAATGTTGTGTGTATGGTAGTAAAAGTGGGTCTCATAATTCTGCAAAGTATGAGGTCAAGCTTTCCTTAATCTATGCTTCTGTTGTTGAGACTCCGGGGCATGATATAGGCGAGCATTGGATTGATCTCACAAGATTATTGCCGCTTTCGTTGGAGGATTTAGAAGGGGAGAAAGGATCGAGTAGGTGGACAACAAGCTTTAAACTTTCTGGCAAGGCTAAGGGTGCTACACTAAATGTCAGTTTTAGTTTTTTAAATCTTACAGAGAACGGTTCTAGTGCAATGGGAGATAGCGGAGTTCATAGGATACTTCAGCATGGTGGTACTGTTCTAAGTAATGTAAACCAAAGGTCTCTATCACCTCTGTCTCTTGATGTGAAGTTTGGTACTGAAATGTTGCCAAATTTAGGGCTGGAATTTTCTAGATCGATAAGTATTTTATATCAGAAACTTAATGAAGAGTGCTTACATGGTTCTTCAGGCTTAGATAAATTGTCTGAACAAGTGGAGCCACTCAAACCCGATTCTGAGTCTGCTAAATATATAGATGAGTATAAAAATGAGTTTTTTGCTATTGAGCAGGGTGAAAAATGGTGTCTGAAAGATCCAACTTCAATTGAACAAAGTGCTATTCAGACTATTGATGGCTCTTTCATTGAAACTATCGATGTGGATGAGATCCTTAAAGATTGTGACACAGACATTGATGAGGTGGTGGATCCTGTTTTAAATACATCCTGCTCCAGTTGTATGCTGGAGGTTGTGGTAGACGATTGTGTACGAGAAAAGAGTAATATATGTTCCAACCCAATGACTGTGCGAGAGCTGGAGTCGATTTTTCATGACAAATTGGTTACAGAATCATCAGTATCGGAACCTCCATCTGCTTTGAATGAGTTTATTGAGAATGAAAAGTTTATGGAAGGTAAATCACATTATGAGGCTAGTGAACTGACAAATAAATCGCCAAGCTTGGACGACATTGCTGACACTGTGGCTAATGATTTCTTAAAGATGCTGGAAATTGAACATGATCCATTTAGCTTCAATTCTGACAGTGCTCTTGAATCTCCTAGAGAGCGTCTGTTGAGAGAGTTTGAAAATGAAGCCCTAGCTTCCGGTGATTTCATCCTAGATATTGGCGCAGCAGGGGAAGAGGAGGAATTTGATTCCACCATTCCTGGTCTTTGCTGTGGAGATAGTTCTGAAGATTTTACTTTCTTGTCTGTTGTTCTGCCCAGCAAGGAGCAGAAGATGGAAAGTTTGTCACTGAAAGACAGAAGGACGGTTGAAATGGTTGAAGACTTGGAGACTGAAGCTTTAATGCATGAGTGGAGCTTAGATGAGACACTGTTTCAAAGTTCTCCTCATGTTCGAAGTGATGGTTTTGGAAGTCCAATTGTGCTTTCACCTGAATGAGATCAATTTCCTCCACTGGGAGGTGGATTTTGGCATTTCATCCCGGGACGGGATGGATTTGTTTTGCAAGCTACGAATTCCAGGCTTTCAGAAATTTTAAAAATGTTGGCCACATGGTCTCATGCAAGTATAGTTCCTGCAAGATTGGGTTACTGATATCAACTTTGCTTCACTTGGAATTGAGAGCCTGTCGTTGTAGGTCTATAAGTAACTTATGCCTTTCAAGGATGATAATGGAAGCCGCTTCTAGAGCTGTTGTGCTAGAAAGGTATGTAATTTGTCAGTTGGATGAACTTATGCATTAGTCTCTTTTTTTCTCTTTTATCCCTTTCTTGTTCTTGATATACCTGTTTATTAACAAAATCATGATTTGACAGGCAGTATGAGTTGCAGCAAGAATCACTGTGCCATACCGGATTCCTTTCATCAGAGAAAGGAAGTTTTAGGACTTCATTTTGTTACTATGAACCAGTTGGCACTTCAATGATTGCTTTAATTCAAGTGGTGACGGCACCTCTCCCTCTATTGAGACATAGGATCAATGGGAAGGGATTCCAGTTTTCAAAATCCCTGAGTTCCACATTGCAGGTTAAACACTGCAACCCTTTAAGCAGTGCATATATGGGGTAGAAAAGCACAGCAGCGTTCTGGGACCCACTGGTTGCTTGCCACTGGCACTTCTAACTCCAATGAGAATACATTTTCCAAGTCAAAGCTGATGTAAGAGTCTACCAACCGGCGATGAGAAGGTGCAGGCTGAGAATGTGCTATGGAGTCTAGCCTCTAATGGCAGATTTAGGTCCAGATTCTTGAAGCCCTGATGCCATCATCCAAATGAAGGTGTCAAAGCTTGTTTGAGATTGCAGCATTTGCCAACTTATTGAGAATATGTCTTGATTTGTAGATTGAACATGTAGCCATTTTTATCATCACTGTATGTATTATCCAACTTTTCTGGAACTTTAAGTTGGAAAGGACTGTGCAGTCCTATAGGAACTGTAATCAATTCATGTTCATTTGACAAAAGGAAGCATATATGTTTAAAGTTTTCTGCCTTTGCCTTTTGTTTCTCTTGCTTTGGTTGTTTATTCATGCTGTAAAGTCACATGCTCACCTGTCCATAATTATAGTTATATATCGTCTCAAGTGGTCAAAGCACTCAGTTCAACCTAGTTGATTCATGCAGTCACTTAAAAGAGTAGACATCTAACAAGTTTTGGATTCACATTATGGTATTTGTTATTCTTTATCCTCGGACTGCGATTTCCTTTGTATCAATATATCCAAAGAAAGAGACAGGAGATTTCTACCAATGGTCTGATAGAAACGTAGGGACATGATACTTTTTTGCCTATGAAAGGGAGGCATGATTGTACTCGACACATACTCAAACACGAGTGATGGATATATATATATGTATACGACACTCGTTTACTCTTAAACAAAACTGGATCAAACAGTTAAAACCTCAGTAAATACCCTGTGTTTCAACTTAAGACATCAGTTGAAACTCAGGGTTCTACAAGCCAACAAATTATGTACATAACCAAAACAAGAACAAAATAAAGTTGGCCAAATTTAAAGATGCATACATGAATAAAACCAACCTCGGCTTTTCCGATATCATCTTTATGTTTCTTAATCATAATGCATGACTCAAGTATCATGCAGCTGATGCGATCATCGATGTTGGCCCTTCTGCCGGACTTAGGTAGTGGTCAAAAACAAAACCACTGATTCAAGATACACTTTAGTGATTATGGATCCCCTCATAAGTTGTAATGACATAACTTGGATCCTCTCTATCTCTTTCAACTCTTTTCTTCACAGGGCATCCTTCAATCAAACATTTGTAGTAGTTCCTATGAATCAATTAATAAGAAAATGAATGAAAACATACGTAAAACATGTACCTTGAATATAAATATTACATATATATATACCTTGGATTTGGGCTGTTCTTCACCATTTTCTTCCCATATTTCCTCCACCTGTACCCATCATCCAGTATTTCAACCTCAGACTTGGTCTTGAATGCATATCTTTCTCTTAATTCCGACATCTCTCCCACAGTTTCACTTTCTCCTGTTTTAACATAACAAAGATGAATAATTTTCAGTAATATTAGGAGCTCAGGATATTTAATTATGTTAGAGCATCGTGCTGATAACACAAAAATACTATTTTTTTTAGGTGGCATTGAAAACCGGTACACCTACAAGGTTTTATCTCCAAACGATTCTAGGAGCACCTCTTGCCTCTGAAAAACAAGCACATGGTGTGGTGCTAATGCATGCAACGTGGTTTAAACCCAAGACCTCTTAGCTATTGAGATACTTTGGGCAACCAACATACCAATACCCTAAGCTCTTCTTAGAGACGGGAGACAAATTAAACTTTAACAGTGCGTCGTTTTTCCTCAACACAATGACACTAATACTCTAAGTAATGACTTTTTTTTTTTTTTTGTCTTACTGTTATCATCTGGGGCTGGAATAAGTAGGCTGCCATTGCAAGCAAATTCATCAAACACTTCATTGGCTTGATTAAAAGGATTCTCAATTGTCCCTGAGATCATAGCTTCTCTATAACCCTCATGCAGCCAACCATCAAAATAAGCATCAGGGAGCTCGAACTTGGTTCGATCGGCACAGTCGCTTTCCGGCGAGTTTGGCAATCCAAATTTGTTATTAAACATCTCGATAATGAAACTGAACAATAATATATGCATGTATTATCTATTGAGCTTATAATAAATCATCAGAGGTGGCTTCCCTATGAAGTTCCAGTGACATTGCAGGAAGCTTCAATGGTAAATGCAGAAAAGGCTAATATTGGTGAGAAATTTGGGTCCCATTTACATGCCATTAAGAAGTTTAATGGAAATGGGGTTTCCCCAAGGAGACCAAGACTTTCAATTTCATTTTTTGTGGGTCTGAATTTAGCTTTTTCAAATATCAGTCTCGTGCTTAGACTAACCCTTCAAAACGTTGTTAATTGTTGAAGAAGACCAGTCAAAAAGTGATTGTGACTTCACTGTACCTGCACCATAACATTATTTATCCAATAGCAAAAATAAAAAATAAAATTGGATGTTGTCTTAGTCTTGACCACTAGCTTTTATGGCGAAATCCAGAAGCTATTACAGTGAAGTTCAACCGCAGACAAAACACATGTTCATCATTCATTAAGACAGAAGCGTAGCTATGAATATGATGATGATCTCCTCCACTCAAGATTCCTTCACCACCCCACTAAATTCATTTGAAACTTCCATTGTCACCTGTCATTGTAACCTTTTTTAAATTTCCTTGCTCTCCTGAGTTGACTCGTCAGCTAGGCTCATTGGCTGGTTTGCTTTACCATTGTATTTGTTTACGATCAGAGAT
Organism: Gossypium hirsutum; assembly: GCF_007990345.1. Lineage (NCBI taxonomy): Eukaryota > Viridiplantae > Streptophyta > Magnoliopsida > Malvales > Malvaceae > Gossypium > Gossypium hirsutum. The sequence continues at coordinate 2,366,249 of NC_053430.1, read as the reverse complement.
CAAATTAAACCACAACTTGGGTTAAAGTCACCGCATCTTCAGGCGCCGTTTCTTTTATTATGGTAAATTTTAAAATAGTCACTTTATTTAACTCATATTATATTTTAATTATTTATATTTAAAATATTATATTTTAATTACTTACCTTAACATAGTAATATTTTAGTCATTAAACTGTTAATTACCGTTAACAGTGTAACGATAAGCTGATATAGCACCTTAAATCATCATTTTAAATAAAAATTTTAGGTTAAATTATATAATTTATCCCCATATTTTTTTTGTTCTAAACAATTTAATTTTTTTCTTTTATTTTTTAACTTTTTTTTCTTTATTTTTCATTCTCTTATGTTTTTTTTTTTGTTTTCCTCCCTTCCCCCATCTCTTTTAACTTAGTTTTCCTATCTTTTTTGTTTGTTAAAACTAGTCATATATTTTTATTTTTTAAACAATTTAAAAAAGAATGAAGAAGAAAATAAAGTTAAAATAACATAAAACAAAATAATTAAATTATTTAAAACAAAAAAAAAGAGATTAATTATATAAGTTATTGAAAGATAGCGAAGATGGGAGTAACTTCTTGGGATATATTATACCTTGATGGCTTGATTGAACAATCTAAAGACGCTATTTTTTTTCATCATATGACAAAGAAATCATTTTTAAAGCTTGCTTTTTTAGAACATTGTGATTGATTTGTGTTGCACAATCATACTTTCTGTTACTTCTTAAATTTATATATATAAAAGGTTACATCTTTGTATTCGTACCATGATCATAAATCGAAAGATTCAACAACATTGAGTGTAATCGCAAGTGATGATGAAGAAAGAGAAATGCGAGAGAACTGTAAGGTGAAAAAAAGTGACATTAATGGTAATGGTTGTTTTTATTATGAAAGGATTTAGGTGCGTCTATCTCTTCTTCTCGGACTTCATTTCCATCTTCATTAAACATCTTCTAGTACTGGAATATTCAGATCAAAAGTTGCGTCAAGAGGATTTAGAGAGAGTTCAATCAATATTTAAAGTAAAAGGGTATGGTGTCGGGAGCAGAGTAAGATGCCATTTTGGAAATGGCAGAGGATCACCATCAGTAGAACAAACTTCAATTTATCATTATCAACTATAACATAATTCCATCACAAACCCCAAAAACTGGAAGCGACACATCAACTAGAATTATTTAAAGGCCAAAACAACATTAACTAAAAACAAAAGCAACGCTCTTCAACAAATCTCGACCTCAATGGTCTTAGGCTTCTTAGGTTCAGGCGGTGGCAATTTCTCCACCGTCACAGTCAAAACCCCGTCTTTACACACCGCCGTTATACCATCCTTATTCGCATTCTCCGGCAACACAAACTTCCTCATCAACTTCCCCACCCTCCTTTCCATCCGAATATACTTCGCCCCTTCTTTCTCTTCCTCTCGCTTCCGTTCTCCGCTTATCAACAGCACATTCTCTTCCTCCACTTGCACCTTTATGTCCCCCGGTTTTAGCCCTGGCATGTCGACAACGAACATGTACGACTTCGAGTCCTCTTTGATGTCCGCCGGTGTCACCGCCATGGCTTTGGCGTCTCGTACGTAGGTCCTTGACGCGGCGTTGGGGTTGTTCTTGTTATCGCCGTCTTCGTTGAGGTCCATCATGTGGTGGAGGGTATGGAACAGTGGTGAATCGAAACCCATGACTCTGAAATCCATTGTTTTAGGCGAGAATGGTGACTTTCGATCTTTCTTTTCTTTTCTTTTTTTCTGTGTTTTTTGGATGGGAATTTGTGTTATATTTAAAAAGCTTGGCTATGAATGTTCCAAGGGGAATTTACGAGAGTTTTCCGGAAGGTTCTATTACTTTCTCGAAGTGTGTTTCTAGAGTTTCTGGAATGTTGCAGATGGAGAAAATTTGTTACGCTAAATGCGAATCATTAGCTTGTTTCTTTTAGGTTAAAATTTAATCCCTATATTTTTATTGGATCATTGTCTTTATTTTTTAAATTTTAATATTTTAATTCTTATAAGAAGATAATTATCAAAATTTATTAAGTTTTATTATTTTTTAAATTTGATTTGGTAAATATGGTATCATTTTCAAAAAGTATAAGAACTTACAATAATTCAATTAAATAAATTGATTAAATTTATAACGTATACATTGAACAAGATTAATAATTGAATTTATTCAAACAGATTTAACTGTTATCATTTCGGTTGAAATTAAAATTTAACATTTTGAAAAGTATAAAGACTAAAATTAAACAGTTTAAAAAATACAGATATTAAAATTTATCAAAATACAAAACTTCATAAAGTATAAGGACTATAACAAAACTCAATCTAATCTTAATCTAATCATTATCATTGTTGGTTATTTCTATTAGAACATGTCAATTTAACATGCTTATTTTCTAGTACAACATTAATATGGACCATAACTTGGGGTTGAATAAAATTAAGCTAATATGTATATTTTAGATCGATATGATAAAAATATCAAATTAATTCTAAATTTTACAAGTATTACAAAGACAATTATATTAATAAAGTCAACAATTAAATTGTTAAAATATCAATTATAAAAAGTTAGTAAAATATATACGATGATGTTAATTTTACACTAGACTATTAAAATTGTTGTTGTGTTGTAATATGCTATTTTTTGCCCGGCCCACTAAACCAAAAAACAACGAACCAAAAATAAAAATAATACTAAGTCCAGTCCAAATTTTTTTACAAGCCCAAAAACAAAGAAAGCCCAAATTTACAAGGCCCGACATGCCCAAGATACTTAAAAATTTTTAGATAGCCAAAAACCTTAAGGTTTCTAGCGTCGCTGCTCTCGAGCCACGTCAGCGAGCCCCGTCTCGAGGCTCCTCGTCTTGAGGTCTGTCTCCCTTTCACCAAAAAAGCCCTTCTCCCCTCCGTTGACCGAGCACCAGACCAGCAAAAGAAAACCAAAAAGCACAAAAACATAGCAGAGAAACAGTAGCAGAAATAAAAAGCAAACAGTAGCAAATTTTTTTTTTTTTTATAATCAGCTATAAAGTCACAGAAAAACCAGATTGTATTTGGGGAACACACAGACAAAAATACAAAAAGTTCAAGTTTTGAAAGGTAGTTCTTTTATTTTTGAAACAAATAAATAGCTAAAAAAAAACTAAAAAACAAAAAGAAACGAGTCATTGAGTCGCCGTAGTCGGAGTCTTCTCCAGTTTGGAGGGTGGCCAATTTAGTGGGCTCGCCAAAAACCTCATCGTCGGCATCGGGGAACCAAAAATTCCCTTCGTTTTCTTCTCCTTTCTTCTTCACTTTTTGAAATTTCGGTGGGTTTTTTTGGTATTTCGGCTTTAATTTTGGTCTAAGGGCGAAAAAAGTGATCAAAAAAGGATTTTTTTATTTCGTCGACCACCATGAGCGGCGATGCCGTCGCCGGTGACCAGCGGACTCCATGGCAGGCTGACGGTGGCCCGATGGCTGGAGAAAATGAGAGGGTGAGAGAGTTTTTGTTTTTTTTTTAAGGGGTTGGAAGAGAATGAAGTTTTTTTTAAAAAAATAATTAATTTTTATAGGCCCATCAAATGGTGCCGTTTTGAGCTGGCCACAATAGCCCTGAAATGGTGTCGTTTTACCCCTATAATCCGCGCGCCGACCCAATCCGCTTTAGAGGATTCGCGTATTATCAACTTTGGGTATATTTTCACGAATAGTCCTTCCGATTTTTCAGTGGATTCTAATGTGGTCCTGTTTCTTTTTTAAATTTGTCCATTTAATTTTATTTTGTTTTCACTTTGGTCCCCATACCATTTTAAGAGAGGGATACCTGAAACGACGTTGTTTCAGGTGACCCAATGACCCGAATTCGACCCGACCCGATTCAATGACCCGAGTGTTTTGATAGGAATAGGGTCTATTTGTTTCTTTGGTCCCTCTACTTTTAATTGTTTTTAAAATAAAGTCCTATTTATATTTCTTTTTCTTTTTAATTTTTACCATGCAATCTTATTTTTCTTTCATTTCGGTCCCTCGATTTGCCAAGGGAAATGGCACGTTTGGCAAGGTTTGGGGATATTTTCCCAATTAATCCCTTGTACTTTTTGTGCATTTCGAATCGGTCATTTGCATTGTTTTACTATTCAATTAATTTTATTATGTTTTATACTTGCAATTTTGTCTAAACATCAATTCAATCCCTTATTTATTTAAATTTAGTCTTTATGAATTTTTTTTATCATTATTATTTACCTACTTATCTAGTTATTATTGCGAATCCAGCATTTCATGCAAGTTTCTTTTTACTATTATCTGCTCGTTCGTTATTGTCTTGTTTATTTTATCATTGTTGTGATATGCTTATTAATATTATTATGACTATTATAGTTACACCAGCATTATTATAACATCCATTTATTTATTATATATTCTACTCGTATAGCCATTTTATATTATCTTATTTAAATATACATATGATAAATATACATTGTCTTAAATATTACGTTTGATATTATTCAAAAAAAAAATTTCAAAATAAGGCAATGTTCTGTATTTAGAAACTCTAGAAAGTCGTGCCTTAACTTACAGAGTTTCGATTTTTCTCGTTGGGTCTAAATAACCGAATATTCTTTTAAAAGTAAAACACATAAGATTTTAGATAAAAGATCAAGACAAGCTTATTCTCAAAGGTTCAAGGTGTCGTGTCCTAACTTATGGGATGTGACACTTTGTTATCTCGAGACGAGTGGGTCTTTAATGTTTGTTTCGATTTATTCAAGTAATTTTTAAGTAAAATTAACATTAATACAAAGAGGGATCGTATTTTTAAACTATTTTCAAACTTTTAACTTTTGACAATAAGACATAAATTAATCAATTAGGTACCAATTTTGGGCGTTACGAGGGTGCTGATTCTTCCTCGTACGTAATCGACTCCCGAACCTATTTTTGAATTTTTGTAGGCCGAAAAATATTGTTTTAATAAATTAAACCTTTTATTAAAAAGATCAAGTTTCGAGATGATCTGATCACACCTCATATAAAAAGGATTGGTGGCGACTCCAATTTTCATTTTCAAAATAAAAAAGTTGATTTCAAAATATTGATTTCGACAGTACGACGTTCTCCATTCACACCGCCTACATTAATTAGAAGCCCTTCTTCCCATTTTCTTTTATAGTTTAGTTTTTGTGTTCATAAAACAATTTTGAACATCTCATATTAACGAACCAAAATCTAAATAGCTTTTTTCTCCGATCTTCAACACTAACCGTTAAATCGACTTGAATCTAAAGTATATTCTTTAACTCGTTAATAGATATTGATCTACCGTACTTATCATTAGTTGAAAATTGCTAGTCAAACCTTAAAAAGAAAAAACTTAACTTTTCTAGTGAAATTATATGCACTAGCTAGAGCTAATCCAACCCACTTTCCCTCCATTAACACCTTGTATATAATACAGGGTAGAGGTGTTTCACCACTGAAAATGGCTACCAAATGCAGCATGGCTTGACCTGTTCCCATTCTCCATCTCTCACATATATAAGCGCACAGGTCCGCGTTGCTGGTCCTTTTATATGAACAGGTTTTAGGTGTTTTAGAGATCCAAATGGTGAAGAAGAGCTCACCCCCATTGTTAAGCTGCTAATCAAATGGATGGCAAGCAGCAACACTCCCAGGCCACCTGCTTGAACCCATGTGTTAGCTTAAACAAGCCTAGCTAATACCCAATTGCCTATTGACAAAAGATGAAGCCTTGAAGTCAATGCAAAGTCCTGTTTTTTTTTTTTCTTGTAAGAATTGAAAATAAAGTGTGGGTTCGTTTTGTATTGTGAGTAAATGTTGGACATGTTTGGTTTTATACCCTAGAAGAACTAAAAGATCACCGTATTTCCTTCCATTTGTAGCTTTATATAAGATACAAGTAGCTGTAGTTTGTATATATTACTTGGTGTGAGTTGGTTGGTTCATATTAGATTTTTAAATATTTTTTTCTTAGTTAGAATACAAATGCTTGAATATAGAGACAAGATTCAAATATTAAACAAGTTTCAATCCCAATGGTAGGAAGAAAATGATTCTCAACTTGTTTACAGATATTCCTTTTTCTTTCTTTCTTCTTCTTCTTTTTTTTTGTTTTTTTGTGTGATAATCCTACACATACAATTCATGAAGACTTCCTGGGTTAAAAGGACACATTGACTAAGAACATTAACTCGAGTACATCACCTAGAAAAAGAGTTAGTAGTCCATGATGCTGGAATTCACGTAAGAGGCGCTTACCAGACATCAAGAAGGCCGTGCGCTCTTGTTGCCGCTGCATGACGGGCATTTGTACTGCTTAATATGCTCTGCCCCTGCTGGTGTAATCTTTACACATTTTCCATGGAACCATTTCTCACAGATATCACAGCAAATCCAGAATTCATCACCTGCATAATTCTCCCCACAAGCCCCACATAATGCCTCTCCATGCTCATCCTCATCTTCCTCTTCGATACCATCATCAACCTCATCCTGTGATGGCACTGCTTTTGAATATTTGGTCTGAGCTTCAGAGCCTTGCTGCATTTTTTTCAAAAGGAAAAAGAACATAGGGTCCCCTTCGAAATGTAAATAGTTATCTTATTTTTACCATTCAATGAATAGCGCGGAAATATTGATAAACTAAAATGCACAATTTCATCGGCTTTATGTCCAAATGAACTATACTTCCACCATTAGGGATTTTACTATCTCAACCCACCCTAAGTTTCTATCATACGAACAGAATAATATTTAATGAAATATCTAAGCAAGAAAATTTTCCAAACCTTAGAGTTTGATTTAGACTTCTTGCTGCTATGATTTGAAACCGATGATTTCTCCTTTGTATGTTTCTTAGCTGCTCCTGTCACAACTTCAAATATTGTTGGAAGATCATTTATCATATTGAAAAGGCATTCCCTGCATCACATTAACCAGCACAGTATTATTGAGGAAAGGACATAGCTCAAAATATAGCATGCCTGTAGCTACATGCAAGTCCCATATGCAGCACCCCGATTTAACACACTAACTCATGCTAAGCCTAGAATTACTATTTACTGGTACACTGTATGACCTTTACTCAGAAGCCTAAATTTATGGATCAGACGGATCATACTTTGGAATGGATGACAACTAGGACTTCAAAGTTATCTGCATTAACACCTGCCTTCAGCATTTTTATGGACGAAATAAACTAGTCGACAATGCAATAAATGTTCAATAAAAGCCTTATAAATAGGTATTATATGCTTCCCAAAGCAAGTAGCAAATTCTAGCCAAATTAAACAAGTTTCAACAAATGTACTAACAATTTAAGAGAATCCATTTATTGCAAAATGAGTAGCTTAGCATATAAAACACTACAAGAGATTTGGCTGAACCGTGGCTGGTTTAGTGTGCATGCCTACCAAGCAGCTTAGCATATTTACACCTAGAACACGTAAATAAGCCAAGACAGGAGACGACACTCAGGCAAGAAAAAAATATACCTATCAGTTTTATAGAATCCAAATCTAGCACCAAAATAGAAAGCCACAAAAAGTAACCACGCATGACGCATCACTGTGTACAGCAACTAAAGATAACCAGTCCCTTTCTTGCACCCCATCTCTAGCGAAGTTAATACCGAGTGCAGGCTCCGGAAGCTCGGGAGGCAGCTCTTCAGCAGGTAGATTCACTTCCCATTGTTCACTTGGAAATCCATAAAGGCAAAGATTCTCCTTTTCTATAATCGAAATTTTTTAATTTTAATCAACTTATTTCAGGCATTTAAAGACCCTAACAAGATAAAGCGAGTAAAAGCAAGGGTATGGCAACCTATTAATTCAATATTTCTCTACTCAGGGCATAAAGTTAAACAACAATAAGCTATAACCATAGATACCATCACATGCACTAAAGTTCATTTCAATTATACTAAACTTTAAACTACTTAACCAACACCTGTTTAGGGGTATGACTCGGCCTAACTCCGGACCAGACACTGGGGGGCTCTACAATTACTGGGTTTGAATTTCTACTAAATTTATATTAAAAATACCTTGAAAATAAAAACTGTAACTTCAATTCTTCAGCTAAATCATTTGGCCTGGCGAATCATATACAAAACCCAACAGCAAAATCCCGATTTCAAGAAAAAAAAAACAACAAAGACCCAGTACCTGGATCACACTGCTGGAAAAACTCTCCCACATCTGCAAAGAAACCAGACCCAAAAATTAAATTAAATAAAAATAAACTTTAAAATGATAAAAAAAAAGTGGATTTTCTTTTCAAGAAAAAGAAAAAGAAAAAGAAAGGCATTACCAGTAGTAAGGGCTTTAATCATGCCAGCACGGCGACCCTTGAAATCTCGAAAGACTTCTTCAACAGTACGTGGGTTGTAAGCGTCCATTAGCCACACTAATTCTTCTCTTTCGAGCGAGGATCGTGAAGCACAGGGAGAGAGAAAGGGAGGAAAGAAATGGAGGGAAAGTAAAAGATTTGCGAAGAAAGTTGAAAAATATAGAAAAATAAAATAAAATTTATGAGTATTTGACTGACCCCTCTCTTTGCATTTCTCTCGGTTTGGGGTAGAGGTGTGCATGGCCGGGTTCGGGTTGGGCCAGATAAAATTTTAGGTTTTTAAGTTTTTATTTTGTCTGGCGTGAAATAAAATTGTTAAGCTCGAATTTAGCTTGGCTCAGTTTATATTAAATTTTTTTCAACTTATTTTATTAAATAAAAAATTTAAAATATAATAAATCAAATATATCTAAAAACATAAAAATAAATATTACAACAAGAAACAAATAAAAAGTTAGACAAACAATTCTTAAAACAATACACAAATTGAAAAATAATAAAAAGTGGTTATATTAAAATAAAAATAAAATATAAATATGATTAAAAATAAAAAATATATATTTAATATATAATTCAGGTCGGGTCAGGCCAGGCCCAGGCCAAAAAAGTTTTACCTGAGGCTAGACCCGTTTTCTAAACAGATCTTATTTTTTTGCTTAAACTCATATTTCAGGCTTATATTTTTACCCGAACCCTCTTATTTTTCGGGCAGGCCTTTAGGCTGGGCCAGATAGCAACCCATGCACACCTCTAATTTGGAGGCAGAAAGAAGGAAATACAGAATTGGGCAAATTTCGAAATACAAAATATTTGGGGTTTTCCTTATTGAGCGGATCTGATGAGACAGGGAAAAAACTGTTGCTCTGATTTTTGGCCCAATGTAAAAAAGAAAAGGGAAGAAGAAAAAGAACCCTAAATGGAAAAGTCTCCTTCCAATGAAATCAAATAAAAATACCCAAAATGTCAAAAGGGGTGGTTCTCCCTTCCAATGAAATTAAATCAATCTGTTTGAAGCTTAATTATGGTGGAATCCATTGGACCATTACTTTTCTGTTTTCAATTGGTTTAAATAAAAAAAAATTATAAAATTTTTAAAATTTAATTCAACCGCTAATTTAATTAATTTACAAGTTAATTAATTAATTTTTTACTTTTTACAATCCGGTACTTCAACTTATTTCCGATTTTTAAAACACTGGTTTAAATCAATTTAACCCATCAATTTAAATATATACATTTATTCAATTTAAACTTGTCTTTTACAACTTGAAAATTCAATATGATGTGATCAATTCAAGTTGAATTTAATTAATTTAAAAACTAACACAAACTCAAAACCACCCCAAATCCAGAATCACTCAAACTTGAAACAATTTAAATCCAATATGACTCGAACAAGTATTTTAAAATGTTCAGGACTAAAATAACCCAAACCTGAAATATATCAGACCCATACTAACCTAACTCAACAAATTGAGTCTCAAATTTAAATGATCCAACATGATCTAAGTTGACTCGATTTTGAAGGTAATATTTATTAGTTTCTCTCACTTTTTAAAATGGATAACTAAATAAACCGATCTTCCCGACTATTTTTATTTCTAAAAATATTTTACATAATATAAAAGAAATACAGTTCCATGATAAACCATAAGAATTTTGAGCATGAATGGGGAACCTGTTACTGTCATTATGAGCTGCAGTGGGCACATGCTGTTGTTCTTTTATGTTATTGATTATGTTCTAAACACAAAAGCATAAACCATCTTTCCAAGCCAAAAGGAGAAGCAAAAGATGAATTTCAGATGATTAAATACAATGCCAATCAAGAACCATCAATCCGAATACAAGTTTTAACGAATGGCGCTCAGTGCTGACTGATTCTCCATCTGCCGCTCAAGGTATGTAGCTCGTTGCTGCAACATTTTAGCCATTGTAAAACAAGGAATGCTGTGTTGTCACCAACATAGGGAATTGAATCTCAGCAGTGTGAGGGATACATAATGGTGCTCCCATCAGATGAATATCAAATTTATTCAGACTGCTAAAGCCTGCAGGGTGATGAGTAACGAATCCCTTTTGCGTTTCCACCATCATAAACTCTCTTCTCCATGGAGTTCCTTACTTGAGACTTCGAGTTTTTTTTGCAGATGCTCATCTAAGATTCTTCTCTAACAAGTTTATTCAGACTGATAAAGCCTGCAGGGTCATGAGTAAAGAACATTTCATGTTTCCACCGTCACAAGTTCTCTTCTCTGCTGTTTTCCTTACTTGAACCTTGGGTTATTTGCAGATGCTTATCTAAGATTTTTCTATAACCATCCCTTTCAACCACAGGGAATGTCCTACAAATGTCCTCGAAAAAGTTCAGCCTTTTCAATCATCCCTTTCGCACACAGCATTTTGACAAAAACCGAGAAGCTCTCCGAACTAATGATATAACTCTTGCCAATCATTTCATTAAAAACTTGCATTGCCACATCTTCATTTCCAGTCTTACTGTATCCCTCAAGCATACAACCATACATTGTAGCATCAACGGGAATACCATATCGAAGCATGTCATCGACTAGATATCCAACCTCTCGCATCCTACCTTCGGTCCCACAAAGACTGCATATGACAGTTCTATATGACACAGAATTCGGCATGCAACCCATTTGCGGCATCTGTTTTAGAAGCAAAACAGCTCTATCAAGTGCATTTAACTCGATGAGAGCTCTAAACATTAAATTAAAACAACTTACATTGTGACTAAACCCTCTTTCACACATTCCCTTCAAAAGGAAAATTGCTTCATCAATCTTCCTCAACTTGCAATATTCCTTCACAACAACAATATATGCTTTTGCATCCAAATTCATATTACAACCAGCCATCCATTTAAAATATTCAAGGGCTTCTAAAGACCTCCCTGCAACAGCTAGCCCTTTCAATATATTCAAATGAGTTGCAGTATTATCCTTTACTCCATTCAACGTCATCTCGGTTATCATCTTCTTTGCCTCGTCTACTTCCCCTTTAAGACACAAAGCATATATAATAGCATTATAAGTAACAACATTAGGTGAGCAACCCGCTTTCATCATCATATTCAAACACCTCTTTGCCTCAACAAATTCTCCTTTTCTACAATACCCATCAATCAAAGTAGTGTAAGTCACAACATCGGGCAAGAAATCCACCTCGGTTAATATCTTATCGAAAACCAAATTTGCACTCTCTAAATCACCTTTTTTACAATACCCATTAATCAAAGTGTTATAAGCAATCAAATTCGGCTCGCAAGGCATTTCATCTAACACCTTTCGTGCACTCTCAACCATCCCTTTTTTACATAAAACTCTCATCAATATGGTATAAGAAGACACATCAGGTTGAACCACACCTTCCTTCACAACGTTATCAAACAAGGTTTCAACTAAATCTATCAAATTAGCCTTAACTAAAACACCCAAAATCGAATTAAACGAATAAAAATACTTATCTTTCTCAAAGGATTTCGCTTTATTAAACCAAAAGATAGCAGCTTTAATATTACCTCTATCTCCATACGCCTTGATGATTTTACCAACAAAGAAATCAGAGAGCTTTTGGGATTTCTCAAGGAGTTTGACTGTAGGGTGGAATAAAGAGTGACGAAGGAGGAGATCTGTGATGGCTTCATAACAAGTGTGATTGTGGGAATAGTTGTTGGGGTTTGGGTTTGGGTTTGATGCGCAGTTGAAGAAGAACAAAGCGTGGTAAGGGTTGGTTTGTTTGTGGATGACAAGGGTGACTAAGTTTGGGTCTAGGAAAGGTGAGAAGCGGCTTAGAGGGGATGATGTGAGGTTGATGGGGATGGGGTTTCTTGGGTTTAGGGTTTGAAGAAGGGAAGTTATGGAGTTTACGATAGGGATGAGGTCCAAGACTTGTGCCGAATTGGCAATGGCCCTGGTTGATGGCAGTGCCATGGAAGCTTGTTTTTACTAACCTTACTCGCAGTGCAATTTTGGCATATGTACAGCCTTAATAATCCTCGAAAAAGCATAGGGAACTTTTTAAGGAAAAGTAGTATGCGGTGAAACTAGAGTTATAGATGGTTGGGACGGGCCGAATAAAAAATTTAGGATAATTTATCGGATCTGAAAAATTAGTTTTAAATTTTGTTTAACTCCGACTCAAATAAACGAATTCAAATTTAAATTTGGTCTAGTTCGACTCATATTAAATTTTTTATATAAAAATAATTTAAAAAATATAATATATTAAAAATATTAAAATAAATGTATTCTAATAATTTTTTTTAATATGTACTTAAATAATATTAAGATAAGTGTAACTTAGCGAACAAATACCTCTACATTCATAGCAAAATTAACAATAAAATAAATGTTATACAATATCCAAATAATAAAAATCAAATAATAACAATATAATAGCGAAATGATAGTAAAACAATGAAAAAACAGTGACTAAACAGCAACAATTTTTTTTTGGCAAATTCGGGCCGAGTTGAACCTGGGTCAAAAAAAGCTTACCCGAAGTCTAACCCATTTTTTAAGCCTATATTTTTAACTAAACCCTCTAATTTTTTTAGTGTACCTTTGGGCCGAGCCAAGTAGCCCCACTCATAGACAAATCTAAGTGAAACTAGTTAAGTGACTAGTTTTCGACCCAATGAATTAGATTGATTTAAATAGTTTAAAGAAATTAAATTTAAAAATATTTAAAGATATTAAATATAAAAAATTGTTTGCCCGGTTTATATTAATTCACGAGTTAATCAATTTTATAATAATCAATTTCTAATCTAACTGGTTCAATTAAAAGAACAATAATTTTAAACAAATAATATATAAATTTTGTAATAATCATGTTATTAGAGAAAATTTCATGGAATTCATGTTAAAATTTAATAGTAATTTATGTAATTGGATATTATAATAATTTGTATAAAAAATATAAATTTAAAAGGTAAATTGTGGTTAACTATTTTAATTTTTATATAATTATATTTAAAATTAATAGTTATTATATTTTAATTAATAATTTCAAAACATATATTTTCATATAAATATATTTACATGAATGTAAGGAAGATATATTTACATTTATATATCATATATATCTTATTAAGAAACTAAAAATTAAATTATAAAATATATTGTAAAAAAATATTAATAAATTCAAAATAACACATTAAAACATGTAAATATCAATGTGTACGGATATTAAAATAAAAATAATATGCATACCGATATAATTCTTAGAAACATTTAAACCAATATTTTAATCTAAAACAAAAATCAACCCTACCCTCGATTCAAAAGTTTCCATAAATCCAAACCCTTATTAAGACGTTGTGTGAGAGCGAACTGACTAAAAACTCAGTGAATATTCTTGAGAAGCCCCTCTATAATAAAAATTTGATTAAATTAGTCCATCTACTTTTAAATGGATCAATTGAGTCCCTATATTAGTAAAAAGAACTAAATAAGGTCAAATTGAAATAGAATTAACACTTACTATTTTAAAAAAAATATCATTTACTATTTTATAGAGTTAATATTTTTAAAATTTCATAATTTTATAAATAATTTTTTATTTAGAATTGAATTGCAGTAGAAAAAAAAATTCAAGAAATTTTTTATATGCTAAATGTTATATTTGTTATAATTTGGATTTATTTTATTCCTTTTAACAGTATAGGACTAAATTATCTATTTAATAATATAAGGACTAATTTGATCCAATCCTTATATTACAGGGACTTCCTATGGATTTTAACCCTAAAAATTCCTCATACCATCATACCCACCAAAAAGCAAAAGAAAAGAGGGAATCAATCCCAGAAGGGAAAAAACGTTGTAATCGAGCCCCAGAAGAAACTGAAATGAGATGAAGTCAGCGGTGTCATCACTTGTTAGGTCCAACAATTCTCCCATCTCACGCACCCTTCTTTATCACTCATCAAAACCCATTTCTCAATCACCTTTCTTCCTTTCAAATACCCCCAAAAATCTCTTCAATCAACGATATCAAAAGCTCCAATTCAGCCCCAACTCAACATCCATAATGGCATCACTTTCCAAGTCTGAACAAGCCAGGGAACCCCCTGCTCTTCCTCTTCCATCACCTCCTCTCAGCAAGGCAATCTCTTTTTTCTTTTGTTTATTCATTTGTTTTATTATTGCTTTGATTGTTTGTTTATTGATGAGTTTGTTGTTGTAGTTCAAGATTGGGCTTTGTCAGCTGTCAGTGACACCCGATAAAGAGAGGAACATAAAGCATGCTAGGAAGGCCATCGAGGAGGCTGCTCAAAAGGGTGCTCAGCTTGTTCTCTTGCCTGTGAGTATTTTTGCTATTATCTGTGTTTCAAGGTTTCACCTTTGCTGATTATCAAATGAGGGATTTGTTGGGTTATAATTTGTATTAAGTTAAGGCGGTAAAAGTTCCATGGAGGCTTGTATTAAGAGTCAAATTGCATTTTGGCTCTACAAATTAGTCATTGTGTCTTACATCAAAGAGCAAACTGCTCATTTTGTTAAAAACTTCATCTATTTCTACCGCTAAAAGTCCGATCCTGTACGTCAGCATTAGGCACACTAGGCAAGGCAAGCCAAGCCAAGCCAAGCGTAATTCTCTGATTATTCTGTCAGTAGCGCTAGTTGCTAATAGTATAAAGGGATGAAATGTTTAACAAAAGTGTCAATTTGCTTTTTATCTAATGTACAAGGATTAATTTGCCCATTTTTGAGTAAAGGGGGCAAAATGCAATCTACTCCTAATATAGGGCCTCTATGATACTTCTCACATTTTAGCTAAAGCCTTTACTTTTGGTGAAAATGAAAGTGAAGATTTTCATCTTTTAGTCTGACAAGCCAATTATATGTTGTTTTTGGTGGTTCACAGAATGCATGTAATAGGTTTTTGCAGTCAAGATTTTAAATTTGTCTATATCTGATCTTCCTGTCTGTTATTTTGTGTCAGGAAATATGGAACAGTCCATATTCAAATGACAGCTTCCCGGTTTATGCTGAAGATATCGATGCAGGTGGTGATGCTTCTCCTTCAACAGCTATGCTGTCTGAAGTTGCTAGTCGCCTGAAGATCACGATAGTTGGTGGCTCTATACCCGAACGCTGTGGTGATAAGTTGTATAACGCTTGTTGTGTCTTTGGTACTGATGGAAAGCTGAAAGCCAAGCATCGCAAGGTAGAGGCTCTTCCTTTCCCGTACGGTAGTATAAACACAAAGTTAATTTGCATATTATTTATTTGCTGGACTCGGTGAAGGAATGTGTTTTGGAGCCAAATAAGCTCATACATAGACACATTACTTGATGTTTGAGCCATCTAACATTTCAGTTTTACCTATCCTGTCTTTTGAAACCATCTTATAAGCATGCAAAGACAGAAATTCCGGATTCAGATACCAAGTTGGTAGCATCCCTTAGATAATTCTATGGTTTTAGTGATACCATTTTGAAGACTCCCTCTTTAAAGCTGGCGTAATATTTATGACATTCTTGTGGAACTACAGATTCACCTTTTTGATATCGATATTCCTGGGAAGATTACCTTTATGGAATCCAAAACCCTTACTGCAGGGGAGACTCCTACTGTTGTGGACACAGGTTTTGATGTTTCCTTGACTTTATGCAAGTGAACATGTTATGATTTTCTGTCTATAACCTGTTTCAAAAGCAATTTTTAGACCATGTATTGTTAGTTTAGCACACTAGTTTGATAATTTTTAGTGCATGCAGATGTTGGGCGGATTGGTATAGGCATCTGTTATGACATTCGCTTTACTGAATTAGCGATGATATATGCTGCAAGGGGTTTGTTTACTTCTCTGTTGAACCGTGATACAGTTATCATTTTTAATATATGCTGAATTTTGACCCATCATGCTTTCCAAATTAGGTGCTCACTTGATATGCTATCCTGGAGCATTTAACATGACAACCGGACCATTGCATTGGGAGTTGTCACAGAGAGCAAGGTGCTTGTTTTTCCCCTTCTTTCATGCTCTTTATTAATTCTTTAAAATGGAAAAGGTTGAGAAAAACAAGGTTAAAAGACAGAATTTGCTTTGCCTAGACACCAATAAATTTTCTTTGATGCATTTTCATTAGAGTTTATCATGTTTGAGCATCCTCCAAAACCGTCATTTCATTTAAGCGTGGACAATTAGCTTACATATACAACAATGAATTAATGCTTAAATCAAGTCATTCCTCCAGATTATTTCTTTTTTGCTCAAACATCCAACCTATGTTACTCGGACTTAAGTGTGAATGTCCAATAGGGTATGTATCTGAAACAGGTATGGTTAAATATTTCTAAGTGTTTCCATGTATTTGGAGGATCATAGGATCCAACCTTTCTTAGAGCTGAAGGGGACTGCCTATTTGATGATTTAGTGAGCTAACCATTGTTTTGCAATGTAGAATGGTGTAATTCATTCTGTTTGTGTTTCAATTTGTTAGTTGTTCATCTTCTACTGAGTTTCTTGCTGTGCCATGTGCAGGGCTATGGATAATCAGGTATGGTTCCAAATTTTTCTTATTTTCTTAAATTGACCAGTGTAATGGTATACTGTAATGTTTGGTTTAGTAGAAAAAATTGTCCTAGTACTATTGAAGCAGTTAAAACTTATGTAGATTCTGTCACGGTATTGTCAAAACTAGAATGCAACGGTCTAATGCTGTTCTTCTGTTTTATTAAGCTCTGAAATACTTGTTTATAATTCATGTGCCAATGTCACCGTGGATACTGAATGGTAAAAGTGAAGTTGATTCATCAGAACAGGAAACTTGAGATCCTTAAGAGCTCTTTGCTGTCTATAACATGAAGGTCTGACTGCTTATAAAATTCCTCTATTTTTTTGTTTCTTTTAAATGACAGTTATATGTTGCAACTTGTTCGCCTGCTCGAGATCCTGGAGCTGGTTATGTGGCTTGGGGTCACTCAACCCTTGTAGGACCTGTAAGTTGATAGCTCTTCCATTGTTTGCATGTAATACGTGTATTTTGTGGTTTTAGAAGTCTTTTAACCCGAGAAGCAATACTTTACTGTTTGCATTGTGACAGTTCGGAGAAGTCCTAGCTACAACTGAACATGAAGAAGACATAATAATAGCCGAGATTGATTACTCAATACTCGAGCAACGAAGGTGATCAAAAGTGACTTCCACGTAGTATTCATTACATGCTTATGGAATTTGTTTATTTCGACCATGCTTTCTGATCATTCTGAGCCGTTTGCTTGTGATAAATTTAGGGCGAATCTTCCCTTCACGAAACAACGACGAGGAGATCTTTACAAGCTGGTGGACATACAGAGGCTCAGCTCCCATTGATATAAAGAGAGGAGAAAAACCTTGTGATGAAACTCATTGATGTAAGAGTTTTCATTAGAGTTCAATTTAAGAGTCCTTGATTCGGTTAATAAAACTCAGTAGCCATTGAGTTGATTGCTGTAAACTCATGTTAGACCAATAATGATTTGCTAATTCAGAGGGATGGTTGCAGATGAGAATGTGCATTCGTAATTTATGTATCCGGATTTTTCTTTTCCTGAACATGGATATGAGAATATAACCTAACCGTACCGAAGTATTACGATGTTAATTTACTATTTGCCCAAAAATCAACTCAAATTTTTACAATTTCTTTTCCTGTAAGAAAAAAGTTAATTCTTTTTCATACATTTCATGTATGTTTGAGGAAAAAAATGTCTAAAAGAATTAAGGATATGAAATTAGTTGGAATAGCCACAAGACAGGCATATGCATTATCAATATGCTATTTTAATGAATTCACATGTTTGACCAACAATAATTATAACTGCATATTTGATTCTAAATGTATTTATTAAAAATTCACATATTTAATTATATGCATGTGTCTAAAGATCAAACCATATCATTGTATTATTTTATTTAAAAAACTTAAAACATAAAAATATCACCATTTTTTTTTATATAATAAGATATTTTAATAATTTTTAATAAAATTAATATTTAATTGACTCGTGAGAACAATTAAATATGATGCTTAATATAAAAATAAATATAGATATTAGAAATTAAACTCACACGCAATCTAATCGAAGAAGTTTACTTTCATTTCTTTTAACCAATTATTGATATTTTTTTCAACAATATTATGCTTATAATCCCAATCATCAGTACGGTCTGAAATTTCCTATGATATAGTAGTCACTTGTCATCATCATGAAATGGGGGCGTGAACAGATCAAAAGGATGGAGGCTGTAAAGATGTAGTCCACGTGAAAATACAATTTTGGTGAGGTACGGTTTTGTTCATAGCCACGTCATGTCACGTGGTACTCTGCTCAGCCGACAAGCTCCCGCTCCGACAACGCTCGATGTTTGCTTGTCATTCATTACATTACATACATATATAAATCTGTCATTAGGGCCTCGCCTCCTTGGCACAAATAGTCGTCTTCTCCTCTTCTTAGGGTCAACCAAAACTATAAATTTCACATTCATTCTCCTAAAATATTAAATGTTTTCTTTTATGATTTATTGAGTTAAACTCAGAATAATTTAAGTTGATACAATGGATTGAATCAATAATTTAATTGAATCCATTATTTATTTGATTTAAAAATTCACATTGTATGGTTTAATTGGTATGAAGTGTGAATTCGGCCTCAAAGTTGAATGCCTGTGAGAGAATTTTTATACGTGGCATCGTATAGTTGGTTGAGAATCTAACTAAACTACTTAAATTTCTTTAAAAGAGTACGTGTCAGAGGCAATCTCAGATGTCGGGAGAAACACAATCACGTGATTAGGAAATGGTCCCCACATTCTCATCTATCCCTTCCACGTGGCCATTTTCTAGGGCCCACATAATAGCGCGTGACACCACACCTTTCGTTTATAATTGGCCCCATTCAACCTCAAAGGCTTAGCTGGTCCTTATCGCAGTGGACTGGACCCCACATTTAAAAGAAAAATAAAATTCAGTCCACGTCGTGAAAGACGAAAATTAAGAATACTAGATTCACATTAATGAGATAAATAAATAAATAATTGATATAAACATATTTTTATACAGTGGGTATATAAGAATTATGATAAATATTTTTCTCATCCTGCTTTTATATGAAATTACCATTTATCTTTGCATACAGTTATTCAAAGAGTACAATTGTAATAATGTGTTTTAAAAAATCATTACATTTTATATGCAAATATTTGTTTGAAGAATTATGTTTAAATCGTGCATGTAAAAAGTTTAAAAATATTAAATTAAAACAGAGTAGGGTAGAGATGAATGCATCTACATTTATAGAGATAGTAATAGTTTTCAATATTATGCATTTATAATGGAGTAGGATGAGTGATGGAGCAATATACCAACTATGTAGCGATATGGTGGATTTAACAACGTTTATTCCTAACCTGCTTTATTGCAATCCCTAATAAAGAGTACGTTGTTTTAGGTTTAAATCCCATAATTCTCTTTCGTATTTTTTTTCTAAATTTATCAAAATATAAAAAATATATATAAATTATTGAGTTGAAAACAATAGATAAATAACACCAAATAAACCAAACCCTAATAAATGTATTTGATTTTTCTCCATTTGTCGTAAACCTAACTCTAATAAATATATTTAGTGGAGTTCGACACCCATAGGTGTCAAGTTTAATTTTTTAACTATGCTGACATCGCAACTCACGTGACAGTCCACATGTACTTTATCACAACATGACACTATTTGTTTTATATACCACTCCAACAAATAATTTTAAGTGAGAGGATCTAGGTCGTTTCTTGGCTTTTCATTTGACGATATTCTCCACTATCCTCGAACCCCAGTTTGCTTAGAATGTGAGCTCCCACTTCATGAACCAATCACATAGACTAAAAACTTTAATAAAGTTTCAATGAAAGAATTAATTCTCTATAGGAAACCAAAAACTTTAAACTTTTAAAGAAAATAGAATTTATTCTATAATTAAATTTCTACTATTTTTGACAGAGAAATTACACTCAAAATATGAATAACTCGAGTGTCTTTAGCTCATCTCATAGTTTCTATTTATAGGAAAATTTTATAAGAGCTTTACTTGAACAATATATAATTAAATAATATTATTTTAATAAAAATTCAATGTTCACTTACTTGGGAATATATTTTACAAATTTGGAGCATATAAATAAGGTTCAACATATAATTAGACAAATGCTAATATAAAAATGATTTGAACATTATAAAACCAGAACATATAATGAGAGAATATCAATTAGACAATTCTATCAGCACAGTCATTAGTTTGGGTGTTAGATGTTAACTTAAATATGATTTGAAAATATTAAAAATACGTTATTCATAGTATAAAGATGTGTTTACCTATCATATAAATTATTTAGACAAGACGTGCTGAAAAAGAAAAAAAAACTATTATAAATTTTATTGACATCAATTTTTAAGGGTTTAGATCCAAATTATTCATATGATATGTACACATGTATTTACAAATTGACTCATATGTTAAAAATGTTCCATACCAATTCTAAACTGATATTTAACACTTAAACTAATAGTTAAACTTGTACAAATTGAAAAATTCAATTAAAATATTTAGTGGAATTAAAGCTATATATGATATTGAAAAGATGGAGACTTAATGGATTTACAATTATGAAGGCCATGGATAGTAGGGAAAGTTGGTTGAAGATGGGGATGGGGATGGGGATGGGGATGGGACCAATGTTCTCAAGCCTTGGGCCTTGGGTGCAATGCCGCACCGGGTGTCATGCACATATATATGCCTACTTCAAAACCTTTATTATTACCACCGAGTCATGGCCCATGGCCCTACCATAGTAGCATAGTTTAATCTCTCGACTCGACATGCTTTAATGGCATCGGATGTTGAAAATACGCCTCCATCGCTGTCTACTTGCCGGTGGAAGCCACTCTTTGAGTTGTACCTTATTTAAAAAGAGGTTTAAACTGTTATTGCCAATGGAAAAGATTGCACTTAATATTTGGCTAAACTACTAAATGAGTCCTTCAACTAGTTTGTTTGCATTGAGTAAGTGTTTTACTTTTTTGGGTATAAACATAAGGATCTTTATCTGTTTTACGGTATATAACTAGTCCTATTTGAGTTGGGGTGGTATTCAAGTGAAGCTCTCTCAACAATGATGACTCTGAGATTTGAACTTGATCCAAATGTCTGATAAAGATGTCCACTTCTACTTATTCTAATCACTTGTTAGTAATAAGTTTCTATATTTGATTAATCCTTTTAATGTACACGATTTTCCTGTCCAATAATGTCATCTCCAATGTTTGAATCCGAGTCATTTCCTTAAAAGTATAATGTGCCTTATCATTGCACCAATACTTATTAGTAGGCTTTTTTAGCTTTAGCCTTAACAATTTATAATTTTATCTCGACTCCCCTAACAAAATAAAATTCTAACTTCGATCTTATCTACAAATGATTGAAAGCTATTTGAAACCTTTTGAAGAGACTATATATATCATATACTTTTCTACATCATTCCCCCTTTTTTCCCAACCGAAAGGGCTCACATAAACGGTTATGGTCCATATATATGTATATATTCATGAACAAAGTAACCAGAAACATGAAGTTACATGTGATCTTGATAGGGATTAACCGGACAAACCCTTTGTTCAATAACCCCCCCCTGCTTTAATCTTGTAGCTATCCCATCGTTTTCAAGCATTATACACTAAATGTTCTCTCGAAGTTTTGTTGTTTTTTGGAGAAACCAACTAGAAATCCATGTCTGCTAACTAGGTTAACTGAACTTTGCATCATCATTGCATGTGAATTTTCCATATAGCCTCGTTGTGAATTTCGTCCACGTATGGTTCGTCGCTGTTGGGATTTCATGGATTCAATTGATCATATATTAACCTAATCTAATCATTCATGAAAAGTCACTTTCATTAATTATACATCCACAGTGATTGGATGAGAACTGTGGGAGTTGTTGTATCATTCTTGCATGCTTACAGCAAATACATTTGTAATGAGCTCTCAAATGAAAATTATGAAATCCAAACTTCACCTTAAATATATTTAATTTGATTACAGTATATTGAAGTGTTTTCGTGATCGCGTTTCTCATGGAGATCAATTTCTTTATTTATAAGGTATGGTCTCTTGATTTGACGTACTAAGATTAAATAGGTTACCATGCAAATTAACACGTATTTCATGCTAGGGTCAACACATGTCTCCCTTGTATGGGTTCGCTTATATTACAATGCGAATTATATGGTTTGGCGAACTATATGTTTACTGAAACAAAGAAGAGATCGAATTGATCTTAATTGGATAACGGGTCGATTGTGACGAAAACTCTAACACAATATCTAACTTTTTGCATTATTAATAAATAAGATGATAACATAGAAAATAAATATTAAATTTAGTTTTAAAAATTTTGTATTGAATTATATATTATCAGTGTATATTATCAGTGTATAAATATAATATTTTTGAAAAAAAAAACATCTTGGGTGACACTTTCATTCAAAGAAACAATATATTAGTATTCAAATATTTAGGTCAAATCGTGGTTTTTGTCCCTGCATTATACTAAACTTGTGATATAGTCCATTTACTTTAACTTAGCACAATTTGGTTGCCTTACTATTGCTACAAGTATTCCCTAGTCAAAATCACTCACAGCGTCGACTGAAAAAAAATTCATTGGTCGATTGATGTAGATTATTACAAGGATTAATTCCAAAATTTAAATATAATATAGGGACTAAAACCAAATTTGACCCAAATATTTGTAAGACTTAAATATATATGTATTTTACGTTATCACATTTAATTCAATTTGTTGACATAATTCCACCTATACTTAAGATATATCAAATTAGTTTAAGCTTCAAATTAATTGTAACTTTTTAATTTGAATATCGAAGAATATTTCGGAACATAAACTTTGATTTATTTTCGTAGTTAAATTTATTTCAAACCCGAATAAATTTAAATATATTTGATTTAACTTGTTTGAAAAACACTAGAATACTCACTAAGATAGTAAATGTATATATATTGACATGATATAAATGATTTTTAGTTTTGGATTAGCCGAATACATGTGGCCCAAAGAAAGAAGAGAGAAAGAAACACAACTTCGTCTTTGATATGTAATCAAAATAATGTGACTTAATTACAACATGATCGGACTGAAATGGTTTAAATCATCAAATCATGTCGGGAAAAAAACAATAATTCAATGTCCTTTTTGGTGAAGTAGGAGACACTTTGGTAGATGATTACAGCAAATTTCAAGAGCTGGGTCATTCCATGTCATTTTGGCATATTCTTATTCAGACCCCTATTTTGACTGCATTGCATTGGTGTAAGTGAGGTATGGGCTACATCAGTAATTCATAGTATGGTTGATTTCACTAGATATCCTCAAATTATTATCAAGATTTTAAATTGGTTCCAAACTTCAAAATGTTCTAATCAAGTCATCATTTTGTAGTTCTTCCATCAATTTAGTCATTAGTTTAGGTGTTAAATACTCGTTCAAATTGGACATGGAATTTTTTAAAACACATGAATCAAATTGTAAACATGTGTACTTATTACATAGACAGATTGAACCAAACATGCTAAGAAAACCCAAAAGAAATAGGCATCTTAAATTTTATTACCATTGCTTTTTTTTTAACACATAAAATCCAAACTATCTATGTGGCAGGTACACACATGTTCACAATTTGATCCACGTATTTTTAGATGTGCTTTGCATTATATCCAAATTGATAGTTTACGCCTAAATTAACGAATAGATTAACAGACAAATCTGATGTGAATACTTTAAAAACTCAATTAAAACGTTTTAAAATTTATAAATAAATTTAAATACTTTTTGTGTACATAAATGTACCAATTATATCAAAATTGTCCATTTTGATGATATATACAATCTTTTAATTGTAGATAGAAATAGACATCATAAATTGTCAACAAATACATGTGATTTGTTCTCTAATTACAAATGTATTTGGACATAATCTAAAATGTAGCTCCCATGTGGATTGTCACCTTAAATCACATTGATTCTAAATTTTGTGGCTTAAAAGTGATTTGATTGGTGCTTTCAAATTAAATGCAAAAATCTCAAATTTTCAAAAAGCTATACATATTATGTTTAAGTTTAAATAAATGATACAATGTTAATAAAAATTCAAATAATGTAAATAATTTATCATTGTATCAATGATTAGCTCACCCCATTAATTGCTACTTATAAATAATAATTAAAGGTGCTTTAGAATATTAATGAAGGGAGTCCAACCTACAAAATAATGCATATACATAATGGAAGTTTATAAATTTTCCATAAATGTTAATTCACTTAATTACAAAACAATGTGCACAAAAATAATTCTTCAAAGACAACAAACCATATGAGAAATAAATTATACAAACCCCCCAAATCAAAACAAGAGAGAAAACCAATCATTTTTTTAATTTAAATATATTATTTTAATGATTTTTAATTTTAGTAAATAATTTAAATATTTTTAAAAATTTAGAAAATTAATTAAATGATGATGTGTCATCCTAATATATGTCATATCTTTGAAATTAAAAAAATAATTTTTTTTTGTAAAGTTTTAGATGATTTGAAAAAAAATATAAATTTTAAAATTAAAAAAATAAAAAGCTGAAATAACTTTTTGGGACAAAAAAAAGATGGGTATGCATAATTTAAATATAACATTCCAGTTCGTGTGGTGTTAGGGTTAGGGTTGCTTTGAATCAATAATTGATTAATCAATATTGCCAACTCAATGTGCATTTTTAAAAAACCCTACCAACATTGAAACTTCCTTCCTTCTTTTGATTAATTATTAATTAATATTTTTGGGAGGTGAGTAGCAGATTTGTTTTTTTATCACTATTTTTAAGAATAAATTGATTTACGTCTCTTTGAATATTTTTATGTTGGGTTAGCTACATTACAAAATCTAAATAATAATAATAATAATTCATTGTGACGGTGGAGTGTGGATAAAATAAGCATTATAGAAGGGCACGTAAAATATTTAGAAGTATTAAATCCTAAAAACTTTTCTACTTTGTTTCTAATCTTTTGTTTTACTTAGTGGTAGTGTTTCTAAGCTAATTATCGCCTGCTTTTTCTTTTTCTCTTTCTTCTTTTTATTTATTCTACGTGTCTTCTTTCTTTTTTAGTTTGCAATTTGTCGTTTACTAAAACTCCACCGGTAGTTTTTTCTTGGAAAGTGGGTGACTCTTTGTTAGCTTCTTAATCTGTTTCTCTTTTGAGAATATTTCAGAATAATAAATGATCTCATGAGTCTTTTTGGACCTGTGTTGTCTTAAGTTTTATATGTTTTTTTTATTTGTTTTTCCATTGTTTAATAAATCTTTGATTTTAGAAGTTTTTATTTGCTCTTGTAGCATGGTTTTTAGTCTTGCTTATGCATGTAATCTTAGTTTTACAATTAATTTTAGGGATGGTTTTGTTGTCGTCCTATATAGTTTAGTGAATGCTCGATTCTTTTGTCGATTTTTGCTCACCGTTTTGGACCATCCAGGACTAATTTCCTGATCGTGTTAAGTGCTTGCAATCACTCCAGATATGTCGTGTTTGAGTTGTAACAAAGCCAATTATTAACATGTCATAATATTCTATTGATGCTGAGGCTAAAACCTTTATTGTGTTAATGGAGCTTGTCATTCCCCATCTACGACGAATATTTGTTATTTTTTTCTCCTGAATTGTACATTATCATTCATTAAATGAATTAATGAATTCACCTTTTTAAAAAATATATTTAGAAGTTTTTTATTGCTATAACTAAAATAGAAAATTATTATTATTTTCATATTATAGGATTAATAATTTAAATCAAGAAAGCAGATAAAAATGTTAATAAAAAGATTATTATCTAAGCACACTATTAATTTAAAATAAAAATTCTAAGTTAAAATGATGGTTGAGATAAAAAAAAATAAGTTAAGTGACTTCCGAACCAATATCAAATGTAGAATAATTAAATTAATCAATTTGATAATATCCAAACTAATTACCCTTTTAATTATAATACATAGATTGTGTAAATACTTGAACTCACAATAAAATATTTTCTTAATAAAATATGGGCACAAGGATTTATTGTTAATAAAATTCGAAATTGAAATTATTTTAAAAAATGTAAAAATGTGTAAATATTAAAGTTTTTTTATCATTATGCCGAGTGGCCCGGTCCATAATCAGGTCTAGTCATACCCCACAATATGGTACAATAAAACTTTTTGTATTTGCATAATTAGCACCTACCCAATAATATTTCAGTTTATAATCCAAATAGTTTATAGTTTTAACTATAAAAACTTATATAAACTTAATTTGGAGCAAGACTTATGCTAATTATATCCCTTTTTATAATATGTAAATTAAGTCAATAATAATAAGAAATTTATAATATATAACATTTATAAATAAAGTCTTATAAATTGTCCAATTACTTTCATAACACTTTTTATAACATTTTTTTATGAATAAGCATATTGTTTTTATGATATATAGCATGGATATATAAATGAGTCATGTCCATACTACATAGCCATAAATTTTTACAAATAAATATATCATAACACTTTTATAATATGCAATAGCTTCAAAAAAAAAATTAGGATTTAAATAATATAATATTTTTTGTTATAATTTTATAAAGTACATAAATTATTTTTATAATATAATTTTTTTAGGATTATAATATAAATTTTTGTTTGTCATAACAATTCCAAACACTCATTGATGCTCATACTTATAATATAATTTTTATAATTTTTACTTGAGTAAAAATATTTTTTTTAAGAGTAGACATGAGTGTAATTATGTGCGTAGTTACTTCAATTCTCACCCCCTAAGAATTGAAAAGAGTAATTGAAATGCTTCAATTACACCCGATTCAGTATGACCTACTAATTATAATGGTTTCCCAAACATGTCATCATTGTGTAATTACAAATAATTACACACAAATCCAATTACTAGGACTATGTTTAGTAATGCTTTTTAGAAACACTCTTAACATAAAAAAAATACTTTTGAAACAAAAAGAATGCTAAACAAGCAAGGTTTGAAAGAAATTTTTGGTTTTTCAAAAGCACTTTTCTCTAGATGAAAAGTTAAAATTTTTAATTTTTCTCTCTTAAAAGCACTTTTGATAGCTACATTACACTCTAACGCATGATACTTTCCCTTCTCTACTTAATTACTTAAAAAATATTTAAAATTTATTTTTCATATATTAAAACATTAACAACAAATTATAATAAATTATTTTCTATATTCTTATTAAAATATCATAATATTAACTAATTCAAATATTATTTAAATGCTTACTTGTTACTTTATTAACATCATGTCTAAAATAAATATTTTATCTCTCAAAAGTATTTTTTGACAGCAATATTAAAAACTTAAATATTAAATTAAACTTAATTTTAAAAATAAGTGGATTAAGTCTGCTTTACTAGCACGTCTCTGTCTGCTCTCTCTGGCAGGTTTAGGGTTTTGTTTTTTAGGTCTTTTGTTTGCCTGACGGCAGTAATAATTCGACAATTTTTCTTTATTCTTTTACCAAATTAATACACACAGTTGAATTTCGATCAACATTATGGAATCAGAATTCGCTGGTCTCACTATCAATGAAGAAGATGAAGCAATTCTTCAAGTGTAAATCGAACCGAATCTAGAAAAGGAAGTGGGGGCTTATCAATTAGTGAGCTGTTTTTTAACGGCTAACATTATACACTTTCCAGCAATGAAGAGTACCATGGCGAATTTATGGCACCTAGTAAGAGGGGATCAAGTCCGAGATCTGGGGGAAAAAAAGTATCTGTTTCAATTTTATCACGTTATGGATATGGAGAGGGTTATAAAAGGGTCACCATGGACATTTAATAATCATTTATTGTTGTTGCATAAACTGCAATGGGGGGAGGACCCATCCAAAGTTCCATGAATTTATACCCAGAAATTTATGCCCCTTTCTGGGTATAAATTTATGTTGTTCCTGTGGGGTTTTTTTTTTTGAAAATCTGGCAATACAATTGAGAAACTTTATAGGTACTTACATGGAATATGATGGCTCTAATCTAGGGAAGGAAAACAAGAATTCTATGAGAGTTAGAGTCCAAATTGATGTACGACATCCTTTGAAAAGGAAGAAACATATTATGTTTTACGGGAGCTATTCATTTGTGAGATTCAAATATGAGAGATTATCATTGTTTTGCTTTTACTGTGGTCGATTAAGTCATAGTGATTCTTTTTGTAAAGCAAAAATGGCTTTAGGGGTGGAATTTGTTGAGATGGGATGGGACTTATCATTACGAACACAATCTCGTAGAGCTCTAACGATGACTAGTGTTTGGCTCCGAGAAGAAGGAGAGGGAGAATGGGGTGACAACAGGGTGGGAAGACAAATTCTAGGACATAAAGGAAAGCTAGATCCAATACTGGGTGTTAATTTGGAAGGAAGATTATCTACCGCATGGAAATGAGGGGGAAATTCAAGTGCTGGTCAAATCCATACTTTAATGGAACATGATCTTGAAGATGACGTGTTAATAGGGGAGGAAGGAAAAAAGAGAGGTAGGGGGAGGTTGAAGATTTGTCGGCTAAGGAAGAGTTTAATACCTTGGCGGTAAGAAATAGAAGAGGTGGGGAAATTAATCACTTAATATCGGCGAATGTCCGTGGCTTGAGGAATCCACAGACAATTCGTAGACTTCGGCACTCGCTGAAGTTATATAATCCCCAAATGATTTTCTTTATGGAGACAAAACTCAGTAGGTGTCAAATGGAACGAGCTCAAAGAAGTTGTAGTTTTTTTAATGGTATTGAAGTTGATTCAAATGGATCTAGAGGTGGATTAGGTTTGGCTTGGAGGGGGGACAGTAACGTTAGGCTGCAAAGTTTCTCGAAAAGACATTGATGTGATAATAGAAGACGAAGGCGAAAGAATCAAATAGAGGTTTACGGGTTTTTATGGATCTCCTTATTCAGAAGGTAGAGATGAAGCATGGAACCTTTTGTGGCAATTAAGCAATGATGGAGAGATCCCATGGGTGGTGTGGAGATTTTAATGAAATAATGTATGGTTTTGAAAAGAAATGAGGTATGCCACGAGAGGAGGGGATAATGAAAGCTTTTCGTACAGTGTTGGAGGATTGCAATTTGATAGATTTGGGATTCACTGGAAATTGGTTTACTTGGGAGAGAGGAAACTTACCAGAAACGAATATCCAAGAATGTTTGGATCGAGGAGTAGCAAATACAAATTGGTTTTCTTTGTTCCCTAATTTTCATGTCCAGCATCTTCCTCACTCTTTCTCAGACCATTGTCCACTACTCATTACCACGAAAAGAGATGTTATGCAGTGCACTCAAAATCATTTCAAATTTGAAGCATGGTGGGTTTTAGAGGAATCTTTTTTTACTGAAGTTAGAAATATCTGGGAGATGTCTGAAGGTGATTTATTAAATAAACTAGATAGAGTTAAAGCAAGTCTCAAGAGATGGGCTGACCAGATTCGAAATAGCAGAAACGGAAAGAAGGAGGAGTTAAATGCCAAACTGGCTAAACTAATGGAATCTGAGAGAAATGATGAAATATTGGAGAAGTTCATCAATACAAAAATTCATCTTAATTTGGAGATTGAAAAAGACAAGCAATATTGGGAACAAAGGGCACGAGTGAATTGGTTAAAATTGGGGGATAAGAATGCAACTTTCTTCCACAAACAGGCAACACAGAGAAGGCATATGAGTTTTATTCAGAAAATGCAGTATGAGGATGGGAGGGAAAGGGACGATTTAGAAAGCATGGAAAGGATAGCCAGATTATATTTTCAACAATTATTCTCAGCAGGTAGAAGGGGTAATTATGATTATATTTTATCAGGAATTGATCGTTGCATTTCTGACGAGGATAATTTTAAGCTTAAAGCGAGATATATAGAAGAGGAGATCCGCAAGGCTTTAGCAGAAATGGGCCCTACAAAAGCCCCAGGAGAAGATAGTTTTCCAGCATTATTTTACCAAAAATGTTGGCCAATTATTGGTGCAGATATTACATCTTTTTGCCTTAGCCAACTGAATAGAGGTATGAACGTTAGCTCTATCAACAAAACTAATATTGTGCTAATAACGAAAATATCAAACCCCTCGAATATTTCTCAATTTAGGCCAATCAGTTTGTGCAATGTGCTTTATAAAGTAATGGCTAAAGCTATTGCTAACCGTCTATAAACTGTGATGGATAAATGTATTAATTTGGCGCAAAGTGCTTTTGTACCCGAGATATTAATTTCTGATAATGTGTTACTAACCTATGAGCTTCGCCATACTTTAAAGTATAAGAGGGCGGGAAAGAAAGGGGTTTCTGGCGGTGAAACTTAATATGAGCAAAGCGTATGATAGGGTTGAGTGGTCCTTTTTGAAAGAGGTAATGAAAAAACTGGGATTTGATTCAGATTGGGTTGCTTCGCTAATGAAATGTGTCAAAACAATATCATACTCGGTGGGATTAAATAGTTATATCGGTGAAAATTTTTTCCCATCAAGAGGACTACGCCAAGGAGACCCTCTAAGCCCTTATCTATTTTTGTTTTGTGGAGAGGGTTTATCAAGTCTTATGAAGCTGGCAATGCAAAGAAATCTTATTAGAGGAGTCAAGGCAAGTAGGAGTGGTCCGCAGATTTCTCATCTACTGTTTGCTGACGACTGCATTTTATTTGGGAAGCTACTGAAAGAGGCGCAATGTAACACCCCATACCCGAGACCGTTACCGGGGTCGAACACGAGGTGCTAACAGACTTAATTCATTTATTTTCTCGGTCCATTTTAAAAATTTTCAGACAAACTGGCTAACTGCGTCGCTGTCACCTTAAAAATTATATCTTGAGTTCCAAAACTCGAAAACCAGTTTCGTAAATTTTTCCTGAAACTAGACTCGTATATCCATCTATAAATTTTTTTCTAAAATTTTTGGTCAGGCCAATTAGTATAGTTTATTAGTTAAAGTCTCCCCTGTTACAGGATTCGACTATTCTGACCTTCATGCATTACGACTTGGATATCTCCCTGTACAGGGTTTCAATACTTATGCCGTTTGTTTCTAAAGAAACTAGACTCGAAAAGGAGTCTATACATATATGGCATGACTTCTAACTATCTCTGGTTAATTTATTATGAATTTCCTAAGTCCGAACAGGGAATCTAGAAAATGCTCTAGCCCTGTTTCACGAAAACTTTAAAATCTCATAAAATACTGTTCATATGATCGTTTCATTACTTTCCTATGAAAATAGATTCATCAAGGTTCAATTACATAATTTATTCACTATTTAATTCCATTCCTACTATTTTTAGTGATTTTTTTTTCAAATCCACACCACTACTGCTGTCAGCATATGTTTTTAAGGTAAACTTTACCAATTTCATGGTTTTCCATGAATCAACTAGAGTTTGTCATACATAGCATCAAAATAATCGTAATTAACCATTCCCAATGGCTAATCGTTACCAAACATTTCCATACCTCTTAATGAACAACATACAAAACGATTATAATGCTATGCTCAAAGTGTATATAAGCCATTTTCGCATGGCTATCCAAATTTATACAAAACCAAAGAGTACATGACCAACAACAAAAAGGGTAGTCCTATACATGCCATTTTCAGAGTTCAACCAAAAGTGTACCAAAAGGGCTTTGATAGTGTAGGCTTCGACTTCGACAATCCCGAGTCCGATAACTGACGAACCAAAATCTATAAAACAAATAATCAAAGAAACGGAATAAGCATTTAATGTTTAGTAAGTTTTGAGCAATGAAATTAGGCACAATTGAAATATAGCATTCATATAACTAAACGGATAATCTCATATACACATTTTCAAAAATCAATCCTACTTCACATTTCCAACCCTTATATTCATACATAAGGGATCAACTTAACCAAAGGCCGAAAGCTCATTAATCGACTGAGCAAATAATATTTAAACGGAATCACTACTCAAATGCATATACGAAACGTACCTCATCGTTAGGATTTTACATGCGTATTAGTTGAAATTATTACAACAAGATCGCTCATTCCCAACCAAGTACCTTCAAAATTTAGCTGGATATAGCTACTTGTTCAAATGCCTTCGGGACTAGCCCGGTTATAGTTACTCGCACAAATGCCTTCGGGACTTAGCCCGGTTATAGTAACTCGCACAAATGCCTTCGGAACTTAGCCCGTATATAGTCACTAGCACAAATGCCTTCGGGACTTAGCCCGGTTATCATCCAAATATCCATACACATCAATAAATCATGACACATCTATATTTCATTTTCATAACTAGAATTCAAACACAAATCACTTATTAAGCATTATCATTTTCGGCTCAATAGTTACATACAAAGAGCATGATTTTAATTTACTTAAAACATGATCTAATCGAATCATAATCTAAGATCCATTACTCAAAAACTTACCTCGAATGTGGTCGAACGATTTCGACAGCTATTCGATCGCTTTTTCCTTTCCCTTATCCAACTTTGATCCTCTAAGCTCTTGAGCTTAATAAACAAATAAATTTATTCAATTACTTATCCAACTTTACTATATACAAATATCTATTTATTTAGATTCATTTCGAACTAATATTAGGCAACCGATCATATATTCTCCCCATGGCGATATTCAAACATTGTAGCCAAAGAATCACAATTATCGAATGTTTAACTATGATCGGACGTATGATATTACCCGTATGTCTTAAGCTAATTGCCGAACCTATTGCCTCAATTCATGTACAAATCAAATATAGTAATCCTTACTTGAACTATTAACCAACCTAATCGATGAACAATTATACTTAAAATACCATATATATATTCCTAAGTGCATAGATACTATGTTACCAACAATTATTTCCTTGCTTAGCAGCCGAACAATTATACACATTACTTCATATCTACCCGTCACGTTTACTCTACTTAAACCGAATAAACTTGCACATAAGGTCCTTGGCCGAACCTCACTAAAAACAAGTCAACCAAAATCTTAGTATTTATCTTGTGTATAACCTTATTTACCTTCCAAAAATCACAAAAACATCAAACTCTTAATGTTTATGTACAAGGCCGAATCTTAACATGATCCAACCTCCAACTCATTCATTTCAATCACTCACACGACATTTGTTCAATTCTTTAGACAAATCTATGTTTGGCCATTGTACTCATGAGCATTAAAATTTATAATTTGACTACTTAAACCCTTCTCTTCAACAATTCTTCATAAAACATAAAGATTATAACCCAATCTCATCCTTTAATAACTAAAACCGAATGCTCAAGCCATTACCAACCTTTCGAAATTTTGCCATGGGTTGTTTAAGAAATTAGCTAATTAACTAGAAACGAGTTTAAAATTTGAGAATCTAACACAACATACTAACATCCCCTTAAGCTCAAGGTGACCGAAACCTCTCTTCTTCCTTTCTTCAATTCGGCCAAGAAGAACCAAAGAATAAAGCCCCTTTTTTTCTTCTAGTTACGGCAAAATGAGAGAACCACACATTTTTTTTTGTTTCTCCTCCTACTAACACTAATATTTTATTGCCCATGTTCTTTATTTTATTATTCCTAACATAAAGCATTAACCCAACATGTTTATGACATGTTTTAGCCATAACATTTTGTCCACCCTCATGCTAATGGCCGGCCACTACTAATTGGGGGGGTTGACATGCAAGTCCACCCTTTTAATTACAAGCACTAATAGATCCTTATAGATTAACCTATCACATTTCAAAAGTGTTACACATAAGTCCTATTAACTAAATTCACATGCAATTAACTAAATCAAAACTTTAAACTTTCACACATTCATATTCACATATTTTAGACAATAAATATCATATTTAAATAATTTGGTGACTCAGTTTAGCGGTCCCGAAACCGCTTTCCGACTAGGGTCACTTTAGGGCTGTCACACGCAAGATCATTAAAGCAAATTTTACATGAATATGAAAAGTGCTCAGGGCAAAATATCAATTATTCAAAATCAACTATTTTTTCAGCACGAATACGCAGGAGGAGATCAAAAGAGTAGTAACTAGAGTGCTCGGAGTACGCAGTTCAACTGATCTGAAAGGGTATCTAGGTCTACCTAATTTAGTGGGTAGAAATAAAAAAGCGTCTTTTCAAAATTTGAAAGATAGACTACATTAACGGATTGATAATTAAAGCATAAAACATCTTTCTCAAGGTGGCAAAGAAGTTTTTATCAAAGCGGTTCTACAGTCTATTCCTACTTACTCAATGGCATATTTCTTGCTTCCTAAGTCGTTATGTGCCGATTTGGAGGGCATAATTACGAAATTTTGGTGGAGGAAAAATAAAGATAGAAAGGGTATACACTGGTGTGCATGGAAGGATTTGTGTTCGTTAAAAGAAGATGGAGGTCTCGGCTTCAGAAAACTTGATAATTTTAATATCGCATTACTAGCTAAACAGGGTTGGCGTCTTGTTAATTATCTCAATTCTTTGTTAGCCCACATTTTGAAAGCTAAATATTATGCGCAGTCAAGTTTTTTAAAAGCTCGTTTAGGGAACTCACCTTCACTTACCTGGAAGAGCATCTGGTCAGCTAAATGATTGCTAGAAAAGGGCTTATGTTGGAGAGTTGGCAAGGTGGATAGTATCTTGCTTTGGTCAGATCTCTAAGTACCGGGTAGCAATGAAGATAGAATACAAAATATAAACAACAACGAAAATATAGTGTTAGTTTCAGACTTAATTGATGGTGAAAATAGAAGATGGAAGACTGAATTAATTGCTAATACCTTTCAAGAGAATATTGCTAGAAGGATTATGCGGATCCCCTTGGCAAAGTCAGCCCTCGACGATTTTCAAGTTTGGAGGGGAGAACCATTAGGTAACTTCTCAGTGAGAAGTGCCTATCTACTCCTAATATTAGTAATCATATACAGGCCGATACTAAAGCTTTTTACAGGAAACTGTGGACCATGAACATGCCATCGAAAATAAAAATTACAGTGTGGAAGATTTCTTGGGATTTTATTCCCAATTTTTCGAATCTCAAGCTGAAAAGAGTTACTGTTGAAGATCTATGTCCGAGGTGTCAGCAAAATGGGGAGAACATCAGCCACATTTTCCAACAGTGCCCTACATCGATAGAAGTATGGAGATGTTTAAATTCTGTATAGATGCTCAATAATGATTCTCAAAATGTATGGGAGTGGCTTACTTGGGTGTTTAGTCAAGGTACAAAGGAGCAGTGTCGGCTCTTCTGCTACGGGTTGTGGTTAATCTGGACAAATCGAAACAAGTTAATATATGAAAGGAAAATCACAACAAGCAGAGACATATCAAAGCAAATCTTCAGTTTTATCTCAGAGTTAAAGGGAGTAGAGGAAAAAGAGCTTATCTTGGAAGAAGGCAGGAGACCCGAATATCATGACTAGAGGATATCCGTGGCTATTTACTTTGATGCGGCTTTTGATCAACAATCTTTCTGTTCGGTGTCAGGGCTAGTAGTACGAGATGTGGTGGGCAACATTTTGGCATCCAAGTCTGTGCTTCATTCCGATGTGGCGTCTCCGTTTGCAGCAGAAGCACATGCAGGTTTTCAAGCAAGGGATCGACATGGGTTTACAGGTTCTTGAAGTAGTAGGAGATTCAAGATCGGTGATTATAAAATGTCAGAGTGCAAAACAAGACAAATCGATGATCGGGGCAATCATAAGAGATATTCAGAGTACGAAAAACCATTTTCAAGATCTTCGATTTCGTTTTATTCCAAAGACAGGAAACTATTTTGCCCATTTCATAGCCAAGGAAGCATTAAAGAGGGGTGAAGGTCAATACCTGGAAAGAGACATCCCAAGTTCCGTGCTGATCGCAATG
This sequence comes from Gossypium hirsutum, assembly GCF_007990345.1. NCBI lineage: Eukaryota > Viridiplantae > Streptophyta > Magnoliopsida > Malvales > Malvaceae > Gossypium > Gossypium hirsutum. Next base: position 2,329,861 of record NC_053430.1, on the reverse strand, counting down.
GAGAAGGAGGGTTTGAGAATCGCAAAGTGAAAGGCTTGCAGCGTCTATGTATGAGTTCAAGGATTTTTCAAAAGAAAATGCTGAAGAGTTGCCTCTCTGATAGTGTAGCAGAAAAGTAAAAGATTGGAAATGATTTGCGACAGAGTAACAGCTAGGTCGGTGATGTGAAAAGTCTCTATTGGTTACAAGAATCGATAGAAAGTAATGGTTACCAGCTGTTTCTGACGACTGGTTTTTGAGTTAAGTGTCCTTTTTTGCTTTTATTTACTTTATTATTAAGTCTGGTTTTGGGCCGTTCTAATTAAGGCCTGGTTCTTTTATTTTCTTTTTAGGATTGTAGTGTTGGTGTCAACCCAACTCAACAAACAGATTTTTGTATTCTGTTTTTATTTTTTTAATCCAGTCGAGCCATTCAAAAAAAATATTAAATTAAACTTTTTACAATGTGATATTCTAAACACTAACTTAGCAAATATATTTAAGAGGGGATTTATAATTTTTTTTTCGAATCTAAAAGGTAAGTATACCTTCCAAACATGCTAATAACTTTTTGACCGAATGACAAAAATATTATATTATTAGTACGAGAGTTGGATTCGATCCTAAATAATACTATTTCTTTCCCCAATTATAAAAAAATAAAGATAATTGTGTTTTATATTAAACTTGAGGTAAAATGTTATTTTACTACAAATTTAAATTGAATTAAAATCGAATCAAATATAAAAAAAATACTAGAACTGAACCGAAACGATCCAATCGAAAAGGACCCAAGAAGAATGCCACGTAGAGAGAAGACAATCTGGCATGATTGCCCCCATTGACATCCCTTTATATATTGCCAAGCTTCTATTCCCCTTCCCCCTTCATCTTCACCTTCAAAGGCCTGCAAATTTGCTTTCATTACTCTCTCTTTCTCTCTCGCTATATTGTTCTTCAGACACAGCATCAATTACTCTCTGTTTCATGTTTCCAACAAAACCAAACCAAAGCCTGTCCTTGTTTCGAAAACACCAACACTGACCCTCTGTTTCTTCTCACCAATTTTTCAGCTTTTTGAACCCTTCTTTACAGAACCAAAACAAAAAAAAAGAAAAAAACATGTTTAGAGTGGAGAAAACACTGATGAGAGAAGAAAGATACAGGCATAAGAGAGATAACCCATCTTTCTCTTCTTCTTTACTCGATCAAATCTGTCGTTCGATCGATGATAATGATGGTATTAGCGACACCAAAAATCAAGGCTTGAAATTCAATAGCAAAAAACAAGAGATTTGGGATCCCCAACGAGATTGTTTGATCGAGAAATGGATGGAAAACAAGGTTTCCGAGAAGAAAATCGCAGGGAAAAAACAGGGTCTCAAAGATTTCAAAAAGAAATTGTTGAATATTGGCAATATCCCACATTAGGAAAAGATAGAAATGGAGGGGGTTTGGTTTGTTATATATAGAACCCCTCCCCCTTTGGTTGTATCATCCCAAAATCTTCTCCTTTGTAATATTTCTAGAAGAAATATTGATTTGGTAGTGTCCGAGGACGTAAGCTAAATTGGCCGAACCTCGTTAAATCTCTGGTATTTTATTTCTTATTTGTTTGCTTATATTTAATAGCTTTATGTTGGTTATATTTATTTAGTTATTATTGCTATAAATATCTAAGTGAGTTCTGTCTAGTTGTTGGGTTTTAAGCGGGACCATTTGTGACCCCTCCAATTTAACTGGGAATTTTCTTAGTATAATTGTTGGCATTATAATTATCTAAATATTTCTGATAATATTGTTATTAATATTATCGTCGCTTCCGCAACAATTGGTATCCGAGCCAAGGTTTTGTAGTATGCTCTGTGTTTGCAGCTTAGTCTGATCTTACACATCAGAAACATTTCCTAAAGCTTGTGGGTATTCTGCATTTGGTGGCTATTAAGTAGAAGCTATGGCAAAAATGACAGAAGAAAAACCATCCATATCAACAACTTCCACTTCGTACATTTTGCCGAGGATTGGAACTGCAAATACGAGATTTGTAGTGGAAATTTTTGATGGAACAGGTCATTTTGGCATGTGGCAAAGTGAGCTTCTAGATGCCCTCTTTCAACAGGGTCTAGATATTGCCATTGAGGAAGAAAAACCAGAAGGGGTTGATGATAAAGAATGGAAGACCATCAACCGATTGGCATGTGGTACAATTCGATCATGTCTTTCCAGAGAGCAGAAGTATACATTTAGTAAAGAGACTTCTGCAAGTAAATTGTGGAAAGCATTGGAGGAGAAATTCTTGAAGAAGAACAGTCAAAATAAGTTGCATATGAAGAAATGACTGTTTCGTTTCAATTATGTTCCTGGTACCACGATGAACGAGCACATTACCAATTTTAATCAGCTGGTGGCTGATTTGTTGAATTTGGATGTGACTTTTGAAGACGAAGACTTGGCGTTAATGTTGTTGGGATCGCTTCCTGAGGAGTTTGAGTACCTTGAAACTACTCTACTTCATGGAAAATCGGAAGTAACTTTCAATGAAGTAACTGCTGCATTGTATAGCTATGAACTACGCCGAAAGGATAAGTTGAAAGGTTCAGGTGAAGCAGCAGTGGAAGCATTGGTAACAAGAGGTCGTCAGCAAAGTCAGTCTAAGGGGAAGAGTAGAAAGTCCAAAGGTCGAGCTGTTGCCAAAGATGAATGTTCCTTTTGCAAAGAAAAAGGACATTGGAAGAAAGATTGTCCAAAATTGAAGAAAAAAGGGAAGACTCCGCAAGATGCAAATGTTGCAGAATGCAATAGTGAAGCAGAGTCAGACTTTTCTCTTAGTATGACATCTTCAACATCACATGCAGATGAGTGGATCATGGATTCTGGTTGTTCCTATCATATGTGTCCCATTTGGGAATGGTTTTTTGAATTTCAAAAACTAGATGGAGGGGTTGTTTACATGGGTAATGATAACACATGTAAAATAGCCGGGATAGGTTCAATTAAACTGAGGAGTCATGATGGATCTACTAGAATTTTGCGGGATGTACGATATGTCCCAAAGTTGAAGAAGAATCTCATCTCTTTGGGGTCGTTAGAATCTAAAGGCCTAGTTGTGACAATACGAGATGGAGTTCTTAAAGCAACTTCAGGAGCATTGGTGATGTTGAAAGGCATAAGAAAGAACAATCTGTATTACTACCAAGGTAGTACAGTGGTCGGGACAACAGCAGCAGCAATTACGAGTACCAAGAAGGACGCTGAGGCAACACAGCTGTGGCATATGCGTTTGGGCCATGCTGGTGAAAAATCCTTGCAAACTCTAACCAAGCAAGGATTATTGAAAGGTACAAAGACTTGCAAACTTGAATTTTGCGAGCATTGTGTTCTGGGAAAACAACGAAGGGTGAAATTTGGCACTGGGATTCACAATACTAAAGGTATTCTGGATTATGTGCATTCTGATGTATGGGGACCGTCCAAGACTCCATCACTTGGAGGAAGACGTTATTTTGTCACCTTTATTGATGATTTTTCCAGACGAGTTTGGGTGTTTCCTATGAAGAACAAAGATGAGGTGCTTGAAGTTTTCCTTAAGTGGAAAACTAAAGTTGAAAATCAGACAGGAAGGAAGATTAAGGTTCTCCGATCAGACAACGGTGGAGAATATAAAAGCGATCCTTTCCTGAAGATATGCCAAGATTGTGGCATAGTAAGGCACTTCACCGTAGGTGGAACACCGCAACAGAATGGGGTGGCAGAGCGTATGAATCGAACGCTTGTGGAGAAAGTTCGATGTATGTTATCTAATGCTGGATTAGATAGAAAGTTTTGGACTGAGGCTGTGACGTACGCTCAACATCTCATCAATCATTTGCCATCATCTGCTATAAATGGCAAGACTCCTTTGGAGAAATGGTATGGAAAACCTGCTACTGATTATGACACCTTGCGCATTTTTGGTTCTATTGCATATTATCATGTGAAAGAATCAAAGTTAGATCCAAGAGCAAAGAAGGCTCTATTCATGGGCTTCAATGCTGGTGTTAAGGGATATCGTTTGTGGTGTCTAGAGGCAAAGAAGACGATAATCAGTAGGGATGTTACCTTTCATGAATCTGCCATGTTGAATAAGGTAAATCCAGAAGGAGTGAGTAGTACTTCGCAGCAGGTGGAGTGTACTCCGCAGCAGGTGGAGTTTGAGCAGAGTGTGGTAATTCCAGCAAAAGGTACCACTAGTGATTCTTCATTGGCAGATGCAGAGTCAGATGAGGAAGAGGTTTCTACCCAAGAACCTCAACAGCAATCAGAGCCAATTGCAGTCAGAAGGCAGAGACGAGAAATTCAGAAACCTGCTCGTTTCACTGACATGGTAGCTTATGCACTTCCAGTTGTTGATAATATTCCATCCACTTACACCGAAGCCATTCAGAGTTTAGAGAATAATAGATGGTTAGGTGCAATGGAAGAGGAAATGCAATCTCTAGAGAAAAACAAGATGTGGAAGCTGGCACAACTACCAAAAGGGAAGAAGGCGATTGGTTGCAAAATTGAAGACACTATTGAAGTTTGTGTTATGAGAAGATGTTCGAAGATGTGGAATATCGCCAAGGTGGAGATTTGTTGAATATTGGCAATATCCCACATTAGGAAAAGATAGAAATGGAGGGGGTTTGGTTTGTTATATATAGAACCCCTCCCCCTTTGGTTGTATCATCCCAAAATCTTCTCCTTTGTAATATTTCTAGAAGAAATATTGATTTGGTAGTGTCCGAGGACGTAAGCTAAATTGGCCGAACCTCGTTAAATCTCTGGTATTTTATTTCTTATTTGTTTGCTTATATTTAATAGCTTTATGTTGGTTATATTTATTTAGTTATTATTGCTATAAATATCTAAGTGAGTTCTGTCTAGTTGTTGGGTTTTAAGCGGGACCATTTGTGACCCCTCCAATTTAACTGGGAATTTTCTTAGTATAATTGTTGGCATTATAATTATCTAAATATTTCTGATAATATTGTTATTAATATTATCGTCGCTTCCGCAACAGAAATCACATCATCATCATCATCATGTGAGTTTGTTTAGCTCAAGTTCTAGCTCATCGGATTCCAGTTCCGGTGGGTTTTTTTCATCATCCGACACTGAATCTTTGTATGGTTCAAAGACAAAAGCTCCATGTTTCGTTCCTCCACCATCACTACCAAAGCCTAAACCTGTCAGGACCAGCGTGTCGGCTCCTCCGGAGAAACTTGATGAAAGGTCGAAATCGAGAGCCATGAAAATCTATGGTAATTTAAAGAAGGTGAAACAACCCATTTCACCTGGTGCCCGTCTCGCCAGTTTCATCAACTCTCTGTTTACAAATTCAAAGAAAACCAAGAATCCAGATGATGATGATGGTGATGGTGATGACGAATACGATGAGAGAAAATTGAAGTCAAGCCAGGTTTGTTCGTCAGCTTCATCTTTTTCGAGATCATGTCTAAGCAAGAACACGCGAGAAAAATCCCGCAATGGGGTGAAAAGAACAGTCAGGTTTTGTCCGGTGAGCGTCATCGTCGACGAAGATAGCAGACCGTGTGGACAAAAACGTGTATACGAACAACAAAAGTCGAGGTTGCTGCCGGTTTCGGTTCCGACGGCGTGGAAAATCGGGAAATCGTCGTCGGAGGTGAAGTTTCAAGTAATGGAGAAGAGTAAGCGAGTGGAAGAAATGGCTAGGGAGATTATAAGAGAATATCATCAAAATCAGAAGAAAAACAGTCATTATGATGATGATGATGATGATGATGATGATGATGATGATGATGATGATGCAGGTAGTGAGTCGAGTTCGGATTTGTTCGAGTTGGATCACCTTGTTCTCATGGGAAATGATAGGTATAAAGAAGAGTTACCAGTGTATGAAACTACTCATGTTGAAACAAATCGAGCCATTGCTAATGGCTTCATAATGTAATTAACTTTCAAACAAGATATATAGTGAAGACCAACATTTTCAGCTTTAATTTCCTTCTCAATTACTCAAATCTTTATGGCAAACTTTGGTGTAAATAGGATTAACCCATTTGATTTGGCATTTAAGTGAAATGAAATATGGCAATGCTAGTAAGTTAAGCTAAAATGTGAAAATGGAACTCGAAGGGGGGAAAAAGTAAAAAGGGAACCATGGAAGTTTGGGTTTTTTTTTCTTCTGAAAAGTAAGAACTGAGGAATGGTTTCATTTTTTGATCATGATCTGAACTGAAGAGATACTGACACAATGGGAACTTTCTTTAATATTATAACACAGTGGGAATTGACTGAACAAGTAAAAAGAAAGATTGTAAATCTTAATGGCAAGCAAAATGAGAGGGAGAGAGAGGGGAGCTTTTGGTTTCTTTTTCATTATGAGGAATTGCAGTTGGACCCTCTTACTTGAAACATTGCATCCATTCTCCCCACGCCCTTCTCTATTACCAAGGCAAAAAGGGTACTCTTTTGGCTTACTTATCTACAAACTATCCCTCCCACTCAAGCATCTACCTCTTGCATGTGAGTCTTTTAATAATATATATAACCCCATTTTTGTGACACCTTATACAACGTTCAAAAGATTCAAAAGAATCAAAATCTTCTCTTTGGATTGCGAGGAATAAACCCTTTAATATAAGCAAAAAGTATTCATGTTTTCTTTTTGAAGAAAATGAGGGTTAAACTCTAAGTAACATCTTGATTTACATTACGTTCATAAGCAACGCCTGTCATATTGAATTGAATTATGGAGCACTATTAAAAATTATTTGAATACCATTGATTAGAGAAAAGCTCAGCGGGTGCATTGTTTGATTAGGCATGAAGGTTGAAGTGTAGATTTGAGAAGTGGACCATAAAAAGTTGCTTCGTTTTATAAGTCACATTGCTTGTGTAATGTAGTTGTCAATGTTTTGTTAGGCTTGAGTAAATGACATGTACATGGTAGTTTATCTAGTAGTATTGTATTTATTTGACCACAGTATTATGCTTGTGCCATGATGTCTTATATATAATGTATGAATATAAAGCTTGGGACTATGGATGTATGTCTTTTGATACTTGGAAACCTAGGCTTGAGGTCATAGTATATGCATGGTATGGTGGTGAGATCTTGTATGCTATGATCAAATATGCATTTAGTTGAATAATTTTTCCCATTTGATAGTTAGGTAAGTGTTAGAGGCCTTAAAGGTAGGTTAAAGACTTTCCAAGTCATTGGTATGAGTTTCTTGCAAGTAAAGAAACCATAGAATCCTTAACTTAGGATGTACTACACTTAGGTATCAATACCCAAATTAGGGGTACCGATACCTACAAACATTTAACCTAAAATAATGAATCAAGGGAGACATGTATCGATACATTGTACCCAAGTATAGATACCTCACAAGCCAATCGTCAAAATTGAAAAAAAGAAAATAAAAAAGGAGCTTAATACCGATACCCATGCTTTTGGTATTGATATCTCAAGCTAGAATGTATTGATACCTTCCCTAAGGGTATCAGTACCATAGACTTACCTTCTAAGGTTAAGGAAGATTTATGTAATTGAGCTTGAGTTTGTAGTTATTGCTTATAGGTCGAAGGTTTATTAGATAGCAAAATCACTCTAATTGGAAAAAAATCATTGTTTTACCAATAAGGTTACTAAAGATATCTCCCTTCATCGATTATAACATTGCCTAATTGAAACTGTAGTCAATTTGGGTTAGGAGCATTATAGAACTTTATCATAGAAATGTCATCAACCTCCATTTGATCCTCTTTGTATCTCCCTTAATACTATTCAATAACATATCATTGGATGATGTCCTACCTTCTTTCAGTCAATCAATAGCCATGCCCCTTCACTAGGGAGATCTTCCTCTAGTAAGAGACTTTCTTTGTCATCCTAACACACTCCTTTTTGGATTTAGCGGTTGCCCAACCTTGTCATTCCCATCAGTAACAGAAGAGAGTATTTTTGTCACTTTTAATTGAATCCACACAATATAATTAAACTATAAAAAATAGAAATGTAACTCCAACAATATTGATGCACAAAAGAATAAAAAAAGTGAGAATTGGGAATTAAAGATAAAAGAGAAAAAAAGTTTACAACCTTAGATTGCAAATTGATCAAAAGATTTTTCCTTGCACACCTACCCTGTAAAGCACACGAAAGGATAAATATATATTTAATTCAAATGGAAGATAGAAAGTAACCAAAAAGAAAAAGAAATAAAAATAAGAAGTCGGAATTGGGAATTAAAGGAGTTGAAATAATGGATCAAATCAAAAAGAGAAAAAAGATTATGGCCTTAAATTGGAATTTGACCAAAAGATTCTTCCTTAGACACCTGGTTTGGGATCATATCCAATGCTTTTTCAATCTCTTACTTCTCAATACACTAATTGTCATCATCATTTTTAAATGATGATTAAAATTGTATTGGATGAAAATGAACGTAAAAATAATGGATGGGAGTCAAACCCTACACACTTACCTTGTAAATCACTGAAAGGATAAAAATTTATATTTTTACTATTTAGATAACATTAAAATATATAACGTAAAAATAATGGATGGGAGTCTAGACCTACTTCTTGACTCATTTTACTATTTAGATAACATTAAAATATATTTTACTTAAATTTAAAAAATTATCTGCCAACAAAAAGAAAAAATTCCACACGTTAGATGACAAGAAATGTCGTCTAAATTATATTTAAAATCCAAATAAATAAATAAATGGAAACATATAAATCATTTTAACTTTACTTTTGAAATTCTAATTAGATCAACTCAACCTAAAATGAAAAAAAAAAAACAATCCAATTACACGCCAGTTAAAAAGGCGAGGTTATTATCTAAGCTTGAAGTTCAGTTTCATGTTTAAGAAGGTTTGGATAAAATTATTAAACTAAAAAATAGAGTTAAATAAAAAAATTAAATTTATTTAAAATATAAGACAGTTTGGCCTTTAATAATCACCTCTTTTTTTAATATTATAATGTATTATTTTATTTCATTGTATATATTATATAATTTATATTATATAAAAATTAAATATATAATAATATCTAATACTATAATTAATATAAAAATATCTGAAGTTTTCTATTTTTAAAATTCCAATAAAAGAACAAGTATGAAATTATTACATATTAAAATTTTAAATCACATAAATTAATTATCTTTTTTAAAATATGAGAGGAACTATAATATGATACGATTAAACATTTACAAAAATAAGTAGTCTTTTGACAAGTATAAATTATGCTACTACTATACAATGATCTAACCCAGCTATGAACACTTAAACCAAATACATACCAAATCAGGTGTACTACTCAGGAAAGAGCAATTTTAACAAGTAAACTAAAAGTAATGTGTAAGAAGATATACATTTTATGCAAAACTAGTCAATTCTAACCCAAATTCGAAAATTTGATTCGATCAATTCGAATCTAAATTCAAATCTAAACAATTTTGATTTGATCATAAAAAGTTATTAACCGAATTTTGAAATTGATTGAAGCCTAAAACGACCTAAATCCATAATAATTCAAACCTAAAATGATCTAAAATAATATAAACAAATAACTAAAAGTGACCTAAACTCAATTAACAAACTCAAATGAATTAACTAAAAAATTACTTAATCTTAAAACAAGCTACACTCGAAATCACTTAAATTTAAACTCAAACTAATATAATCTAAAACTAAATTCAGTCTATATCTAATCTCAAATCTATTTCAAGATTTGCCAATATATATATTTTTTCTTTGAAAGGGTAATGCGTATTATTTTTCTATTCAAGGTTTGAAGAGGAAATATAAATAATTTTAAGTATTATTTTATATAAAAAAATATATATGATAAAAAAATTTATAATAAGATTAATATTAAAAAAACATGTAACATTAATTCAATATAAATGCACTCTTTTATTATGGTATTCTTTATTGGGAAAATTGGGGTTGTTTTCATGCAAAATTTAAAGTGTTGAATGGGACCCAAGGAAGTAAGATAGAAGGGAATCTTACAAAAATAGTTATGGACATGATTGAATATGACAACCAATAAAATTTGTTTTTGATAATTATGCCATGCTTTTAAACAAAAAAAAAATACTTAAGAAAGATATCATCATATCAATGTATATGTAGCTTTTAAAACAAAGCATATAGTACTATACTAAGTATCAAAAATCATGCTTCACAATGACAATGCACGTTCAATTTCTTATAACAAATATTAAGGTAACTAAAGGATTTTTTAAATTAATAATAAAAAGATGCCCTAACCGTTACACTAAATTCTTCTTGCCCACCTAAAATAAATAAATAAATAAAAAGACTATTATTTGATATTAAAGATGGTAACACATGTTTTTAAGAAAATTAATTAGGTTGCAGATTGGATTGTCAAGATGGTACAAAGTGATTTGGAGGATATTAATATACTAGCGAAAGCCCCTTCTAACTTAATCGAAAATCTTGCTAATGATAAGTTTAAAGGTTTGTTCGAACGAATCAGTGTAGTTTAATTTCTTAAACTTTGTTTTTAATTACCAAAAAAAAATAGAGTTTTTTTAATTTTATAAGTGGATTTAAGAAATTGTCAGCTTGATATTTTTAAAAAACAAAAACTAAATAAATAAGACACTTGGGGGTTAAGTTCATTGGTGGAGTTGAAAAAATTTTATGTATCAAATAATAGTTTTAGATAAAAACCATGATACGATCTTTTTTACATCATTTTCATTTATATAAGGATTAGGATTTGGTACATTCACAGAAAACCTTTTTTGAACTCCACAAAGCATAGTTAAAAAAAGTTCATGGGTCCCTTCTTTTATATATATTATTAATTATATTATATCTTATAGGACATTTGTCATAATACAATCCTGCTTGTGAAGTTTAAAAACTTCATTCATAGTGTACCAAACATTTTCTCTATATGAATATAAAAGAGTAATTATTTGACTGCCTGTGTAGTTTTTTAGACTTCACAAGTAGGTTAAAGGTGTGATATGTGTCACGCTTATTTATATATATATAAATTTTTATTTTTTACGACACCTTATAATACACTTGACAAACATTTAACCTACTTGTGAAGTTTAAAATAATCTAACATTAAATCACGATGATTAATAAATATTTAATATAAAAATAGTAGAATAAAAAAAATACCATTATATTAATTTTCATTACTTTGTTAAAGAATGATTTGTAAGTAACTTTTTTGAACAAATTGATGTCAAATTAACTTGTGATACTAACTCAGTTAACCCCATTGTATATATTGAGTGGAAATTTTATGTAACAAATATATTTATAAATAATTAATGTAAAAAACAAATGAGACTTTAGTTAAAATGTTGAAAATCATGGTGTTTTAGTTTCAAATCTCATTATGGGTATGTTTCTTTAAGCTTTATATTAAAAGACATAAACATACCCTCGTAGTAATATTTCTTAATTTATAAAAGGAATGGGTGACACCAACTCAATCAAACACTTAAATAATACTAGAAATCATATCACACACATATGCGTGTGGAAACCACAAATTAAGAATACAAATGTGTATTTTAAAATAACATATAATAAATAATGAAATGTATGAAATATGTACGATATTAAATTTTAAAAAAAATAGATTAAAGTTTATCATTGTGTTATCATCAATCCTGAGTTAGTGTTGAGTTAACTTATGATACCAACTCAATCAAATATACATTATTAATATATACAATTGATGGAAGCAATAAAGTGTGCATAACAATATTAAAATGTATAAAAATATTAAAATAAAGCTTTAATTGAGTGGTAAATTAAAAGTTTTACTAACCCAATTGGTTTGGGTTTAAATCCTATTATATGTATATTTTTAAAGTATCATCGAATCATGTAACTTATTTTAGTTATTGAAGGATATTTCTATAATTTCTCTAATAAAATTAGTGGCCCGATTAAAAGTGACACCAACTCAATTAGAAACTTAAACAATACCATATATATTTATTCATTCAAGCTAGTGAAGCCTTCTTGATGGACTACATTTCTTGACTAAATTTGAATATTCAAATCATTCTAAAAAAAGAATCCAATCATAAATAAAAGAGAGAGACGTTTATACTAACATATAGTTGTTTAAATTTTACTTTTGGCAACCTCCAAAGACTTAGTAAGATGAAATTGAATAATATCATAGATTAGAGATAATGACTCTTTAACCAACTTAAACCTATTCTCATGTTAAACAAAATCATGCTCTTAAGCATATTACAACCATAAAATACATTAATTAATGTAATAGACCTAATAATGGCCTATATAAAGCAAATAAAAACACACCATTCGTACTACGTGACAAGCATGCAAAGAGTTTTCTTTTTCTTTTCTTTTTTAGTGTAAAAAAAGAGAGAAATTTAAATAAAAACGGGGCCTTACTCTCCCACTCATATGATGAAGAATCTCTCTCACTTAGTCAAAATCTAACATGATCATATGATTAGGAACTAATAAACAAGGCGGCAGTGGATTTGTAACTTATTCCAAAGAATTATTATCATGTCCTTAATAGTTTTTTTTTCTTTTTCATGCTGTACTTTACAACAAAAGCTTTTTGATCCAATAGTTAATCTGTGGAGATTAAGATTTGAATTAAGTTATTTACAATTATGTGAGCTTAGGGTTTTATATATTATTGTGGGGTTATAGCTTCATTTTGTTGGAGAATTGTGTACGCTAAGTGGGGAAGAAGTTGCTGGCAATGATAATGGGGTCTTAAGAGAGATTTAAAGAAATATATAAAAAATATTATAAGCTAAACCTAGCCATAGTTGAGCTCTTTTTATTTTTGGTACATAACATAACCTAAAACCAAGTTTTGGTTTCTTTAGAGTTAGTTTTCTTAATGCAATCTTGGGTGTGTCTAGTTTTTCTAAAGGTTCATTCATCATCATGTTCTCTCTTCTCGTTAAACTTGACCCACGTACATTTGTATTACTTTTTCGTATTATAATTAGGGGTTCAGGGTTAAAGCTAAAGTTAAAAAAATTTGAAAGGTTAAAGTTAAAAATCTTGTGTTAAATGAATTTAAATTGAATTATTAGATATTGAGTGGCGTCAAAACCACGATTGTCTCATTTAATTAAGACGATTAAGGTTCTACTAATTCCTTGCTTAGTGATGTTTAAATGGTTGGCTCAATTAATAATCAAGTTGAATTATCTTAGTCGACTTTATTAAAAAGCGAATCGAAAATTCAATTAATTTTTTAATTACCTTAAATTTCTAGATTTTTTTGTTATATTTTAATTTTATTTATTTATTATTATTTTTTCTTTGGCCAATAGTCCATTACCAGATACCATATTACCATATGTTACTTGGGTACATTCTATTACGCAAATATTAAATATATTTATTATATTTTGATTATTGAACCGAATTAATTAATAATTAAAATTTAAAAAAATTAATTGATAATCGAAATTTCAATAACCAATCAATTAAATAAGTTAATCTAAACATAAACAGCAAATACATATACTTGTTTTCTTTTGCTTAAATACGTCCAAATCAACCATCCTCAATGAAATTACATTACATTGGGGACGACTTTTATGCATCGGTTTAGATAAGTTAAAAGTTAAATTTAATTAGATAAAATGATGAGAGGCCTCATTATGACCTTTTTAAGGCTTAAATTAACTAGCTCTCATCAACCCACCAAATTTTGACTGATTCATGTATTTTGGAGTTAAAAAACAAACAAACCCACTCTTTTCTTGAAAGAATAATCATAGAATATGGTAATTAATAGCTTCAAGTTTCAAGTTTGTCTCCTAGAAAAAGTTAGACAATGGGGGAAATTGGGTGTTTTCCTTTTTGGTCTTTGGAATAGGAGACAAATAGTTACCTTCATGAATCATGATAATGATATAGGGTTAACTCAAACAAATATCCCCACATTATAATTTAATTCTTAAATTGATTTTTAAAATATTAAAATATTTAAATTGAATCTTTAAATTGAAGTATTGTTTTAATGTGGTCTTTTTATTAGTCTAAATACAAATTTAATATTAAATATTAGTTTGATTTAACGTGTTTAAAAACTATTTATTAATTTGTACAGGTTTAAAATAGGAACCATGCATCATCTAAGCTTCTTTTTTTTTAACACCATTAAACTAATAAAAAAATCGGATTTCAATAAAAATATTTTGAATTTTTAAAATTTAACCAATAATTTAGGGATATTGGATGCGGTTAACTCTTTTTATTTATGTAAATGATGAAGTTATTTAGTTGATCCAATGAGTTGCAACTTAATAAACAATTTCGAAAGCCTAAATAGTGAACATAATCAATTTAAGAACATAATTTAGATTCAATCATAGTATAAGAGATGATTTAAACTCAACTTCACGCATTCTTATAAGAGTCTTATTCTTATAAAACTATAATAAAAGAATAGTTTAGTACTAACGGCTAAAACTGTAATATAAAAAGATTTAAGATAAATCGTGAATAAGAAATTACTCTCAATAAATGAATTACCTTAAAATAAGGATAAAAGGAGATTGAGATAAATAGTTAGCTCAAAAGGATCAAATCCGATCTTCACAATCAATGTCAATTTTTGAAATACAACCCATATTTGTGTTAACAAAAGAAGGTAACATATATATCAGCAAATCATCCATCAATGTAAGACCAGTAATCCTTCATCATCCTCCAAAAACTGACAGATTATTCTTATAAAAGAATAAAAAGCATTTCCATCTCAGCTTTACATAAGAATATGACAAGAAATCCTCGTTTCCTTATTGTTTTTATCTTCAAAATGCAGAGATAAATGGTTAGAAAGATTGACCATTCTTTTGGATCTTTCCTTTTTTGTTAATGACCAAAGATTCATGATTTGCTATCCCCATATGAATTTCCATAAGATATCCTTTATCAGCTTCTTTTTTTTTTCAAGGTACAAAGTGTGAGGGAAGGCCACAGTTGGAGGTCAGAGTGGACCGACTCTCACTCGGCTAAGGTTACACCATATAAGGCCATATATGAAATTGAGGTCCATAGCACCTTTTGAGAGGCCAACTTCTTTTACTTTTGATCCAGTCTTGCCTCTTCATCTCGTTGATGTCTTTCGGGTGATGGATTGGGTTTAGAGACAACATGCGAGATAGGTGAACTGGAGTTGGAGGCTCGAAATTCATGGATGACAAATGTGAAGTAAGGAGTGTTGGAGCTTGGATACTCTCAAATGCTTAAGTCGGGAAATGGTGTAGTAGGAGTAAGGAAGCAAGATAGAGTGGGTGATCATCGGTTGGCCGATTGGTTTGCCTGGTTACCTCTTTATTGGTGATGCAACCTTAACAGTTTAAGATGCTTTCATACAAGAATATTGATTTTAGATAATTTACTTGTGGTTCTTGACTCTCTGATCGACAATATCGAGTTATAGCTTTCCTCCTATAACATATTTATTGATTTAAATCAAGTTTAGAACTTTGAATAAATGATTTTTTATTTTATTTTAATTATGAAATAGTAAGTGGGTTATACAGAGTGCACAAAAGAAATGGGCATTGATGAATAGAAGTTTCTCATATACCCAAAATTTATGTCTCTCTTGGGCTTGGCCGCAATTCTGATTTCTTTGTTGTGGGAGTTTTTTTCCTTCTTTTATTCCTACTTTGTAACATCAAAAGCACACTTTCCTTTTCAAAATTATAAAATTTTAATTTTAATTTCGAAATTGTAATTCAATAAAATAATTTAAAATTTTTATACAATTTAAATATGATCTTCTAAAAAAATTTAACTTCAAATTTTTTTTTATCTCAAATTCGTATAGTGTGAATAAAAAAAATTAGTACTTCATTTAAGGATGTAATATGACTTGATCCCCTCCCATAAAAAAATGAAGTATATATTATTGTCAGCCATTGATCTTTTTGGAGAATACTCACGATAAAAGAGATTAGTCAGATGATAAACACTTTAATTTCGAGAAAAAAAAAAGGACTAGATGTATGGGAAAAGGAAGAATAAGGTTGGGAAGTTTGAAGCAATGGAGAGATGGCAGGCTGAAGGAAGCTTCTTCATCAGGTGGAATGGAATCTAAAACCAGGATAGGGGAGTGAAAGAAACACACCACTTCCATTTTGTCTCGTTGCTTCGCTTCCACCTGTACTGTCAAAATAATAAAATAACAGATTTAAATCTTAAAGCTCAAAATTGATTTTTTTTTTAAATATTTAACTCAAAATTCAAAAGTCAAAAATAGTGGTTTTAATTTTAAATTCCTTTTTAAACTATAAACGGAAGATTAAATAAATAGAAGGTTCCATCTCTATGTACAAAAAGAATTATAATTGTTTAATAAATTAAATCAAAGGTTTAATTATCCTCTAAGTACATGTATTCTTCATATATTTGAAATTTAGCCTCCCTATTTTAGTTTTAAGAAATTTAATTTCTCTATTTTTTTAATTTAACAATACAAATCCAATCATTAATATTTTTAAAAAATCTTAGTTAATTAAATTCTTTTTCTTGTTACATGACGCTATCATGTCGGTATTTGTTTATTCTAAAATGACATAAATAATTTTAGCAAAAGAATTTTAATGATAATAATAATTGTACCTAATTTTTAAATTTGAAAAATAGAAAGATTTAATTCCTAAAAAAAAAGATTAAATTACAAATCTATTAAGAATATAAAAACTTGAAACATATCTTAACCTTAAGAGCATAAACCAATCAAATCAATAGTATAGTATAATTAGGGGTGTTCAAATAGTTAACCGATCCGAACTAATATTAACCGAATTTTTTAATCCTTTAACCGTTAATCAAATAAAAAAAATTCAAGAAAAAATAACAGAGTTGAAATATTTCAAATAATTTGGTCGGTTAACTGGATTAACCGAAATTTATATGTTATTTTATTTTTTGTTAAAACAAGTACAAAATATATAAAATAAATAATTAATAATGTTTATTTGACCAAATTAACCGAATTAATAATAACCTAATACATATAATATATAATATATAATATTATTTTTAATTAATTACTCAATTTCAAATCGAATTAACCGTTGATCGAAATTTCAAAAAATTTTCAACCCGACTGAACTAGATCAATTAATCAACTGATTAACTGAATTATATCAATTCGATCAATTATTTTAATTTTAACAGAAATTTTAACTTCTATTAATATAAAATTTTAATTCACTTGAGATTTCAGTTTTTATCTTTGAATATCTTTTTATCTCTCCTCGTATTAAAAAAAATTTCTTGGAAGTCCTCGAATTTTTTAAATTTAAAAATAATCACCGTCCCAAATCGAACCTTAGGAAACTTCAACATTTAAATTTTCTATGTATGCTTGAAAAGTGTGCTCTTTCTGTTTACTAAGATCAATATTTTAAGTTAGTATTAATATATTAATGTATATATAAAGTTGAAAATTAATGTATCTAATATAAAAATGGGTAGAGTTTGCTTTAAAAATGGTCAAAATTTGCTATTAACCCTTGTATTTTGTAAGTTAAATTTATTTGGTTAAATTCTACTATTAGTCTTATACTATGTGTAAAGTTATAGATTTAGTCTACATTCTCTAATTAGATCATTATTAATTATAATATTTTTTAAAATTTAAAATTTTAATCTTGATTCAAGCGAAAATCACTAATCTTATTAATTATATTTTTATTAATAATATGCAAAAATAGAAAACTAACCTAACATTTTTTACACAAAAAATGATGATGAGAATATTCACCTCTTCGAAAAGTGTTGCTCAAGATATCCATGCTCGATTTTTTCACAAAAAATTTATCCCCCGACTTGGAAAAAAAAAATAGGAGGGGTTCAGAGAATAGAAATTGTAAGTTTTATAAAACTAAAAAAAGGCAGCCTGAAGGAAGAAAAACAACGGTCTTTCTGTCTTTCTTGTCAGCTAGCTACAGGCAAACTCATCTTCCTTTCATTAATTAAATAGTACTCCTCCATCTACCCACGACAAAAGCTTACTCCATAGTCAGAACATTTTAATCTGAATCTTACTTTCAGAGTGTTCTTCTTTTTTGTTTTACCCTTGGGTGTTTCTTACAATGTCTTTTGGTATCTTGTCATTGCTTTAAGTTGTGTAGCGGAGCTTCTTGTTTTTTACTATTTCTGGGTATCCTGCGGAGACTTTCTTCTTCTTCTTCTTTTTTTTCCTTGAAAACTTTTCAGGTAATGGACTAAAAGCCAAAAGGTCAATGGGTCTTCAGATCTTTTGATTCTCTCTCTATAAGTTTCCATTTCTGCTCTTAAATATAAATCTGATCCTCTGTTTAAATCTCCTACCAGGTGTTTAATGAAAAGCTAATTACATGGCAGATAAGAAAGAAGAAGTGTTGATTAATGTTTCCAACGAAGAAACTCCCAAAGTGTCTAAAGAATCAGAGGTATTAACCCCTAAACACACTGCAAATAAACCACCAAAAGTCCCAAATGCAGGTAATGCGTCTCATCTTACTCGAAGAAGATCATTTACAAAACCCAAATCAAGATTTGGGGAACAATCTTATCTCATTGAATCTGATCAAATGGAAGAGACTAACTTAGCTACTCAAGAACAACTTGGTTCACCATATAGACATTCCTTCAATAAGGCCTCCCCTAATATTAGGACAGATTCTAGTGTGTCAAAAACATTTTCAATGACCTCTAATGGAGAAAAAGAATATGAAGAGACCATTAAGAAAGTTAAACTACATAAAGAGAAGCTTAAAGGAGTGAAACCCAAGGTTGTGTTTGAGGTAGTTGTGTTTCTGATCCTACTGGGATGCTTAATAGCTAGTTTAGCTTTAGATAAACTGCAGAAGACACAAATTTGGGGTTTGCATATTTGGAAATGGTGTGTGCTTGTTATGGTTATATTTTGTGGTATGTTGGTTACTAATTGGTTCATGCATTTGGTTGTTTTCTTGATTGAGATCAACTTTTTGTTAAGGAAGAAAGTGTTGTATTTTGTTCATGGTTTGAAGAAGAGTGTTCAAGTGTTTATTTGGTTGAGTTTAGTTCTTCTTACTTGGACTCTATTGTTTCTCGGCATTGAGAGATCGAAGACTGCCACAAAAATCCTCGATAAAATAACATGGACATTAGTTAGTGTTCTTATCGGATCATTTTTGTGGTTGTTGAAGACTTTGTTGTTAAAGCTATTAGCTTCCAATTTCCATATGAACAAGTTCTTTGACAGAATACAAGAATCAGTGTTCCATCATTACATACTTAAGACCCTTTCTGGACCTCCGTTTATGGAGATCGATGGGTTTCAAAGATCACCTACTTGTTTGACTGTTAGCAAAAACAAGAAAGGTAAAGAAGCAAAAGCAAAAAATGTGATCGACATGGGAAAAGTCCATCAATTGAAACGAGAAAAGGTTTCATCTTGGCACATGAAGGTGTTGGTAGATGCTATCACGAATTCAGGGCTTTCAACGATCTCCAATACGTTAGACGAAAGTGTTTACAAAGAAGGTGGTGAACAAGCAGATAAAGAGATCACTAATGAGGAGGAGGCACAGTATGTTGCTCATCAAATTTTCTCGAACGTGGTCTGTCATGAGAGTAATCAAAATCGCCGGTGAGAATATCAGGCTTTTCTTTAGGCTTCTAGTAATTTTTGTTTTTTCCTTTTCCCTTATGATATGCTCTTTATGGTCAGTTACATTGATGAAGACGATCTCTTAAGGTTCATGATCAAGGAGGAGGTGGAACTCGTGTTTCCATTGTTTGAAGGATCAAGCACTGGAAAAATTGACAGAAAAAGTTTCACTAACTGGGTGGTAAGAGCACTTATATGAAACTATATAAACACATATATACATACACACACACACGCATATGTGAATTTGATGCAAACATAATATCTGTTGTAGGATTCTTGGTCAACATGCTTGCTTTTGTTATTTCATACAGATAAAAGTTTACCAGGACCGGAAAACGCTAGCACATGCTTTGAGCGACACCAAAACAGCCGTAAAGCAATTGAACAAACTTGTAACCGTTGTCTTGATTATCGTTACCGTTGTCATATGGTTACTTTTGATGGAAATTGCAACCACAAAAGTGCTTTTGCTCCTTTCTTCACAGCTTGTAGTTGCAGCCTTTATGTTTGGAAACACCTGCAAGACTATTTTTGAAGCTATTATATTCGTATTCGTGATGCATCCGTTTGATGTAGGTGATCATTGTGTAGTTGATGGTGTTCAGGTAATTGTTTGAAGGGCTTGTTCCTGTATATATATATATACATGCATGTCTGGTAAATATTACTAAATGTGCTTATCACTTGGTAACTGACAGTTGCTGGTTGAGGAAATGAATATTTTAACGACCGTCTTCTTGAAGCTTGATAATGAAAAGGTGTACTACCCGAATTCAGTTTTGGCTACAAAGCCAATCAGCAACTACTACCGAAGTCCAGATATGGGTGATACTATAGAGTTCTCCATTGATTTTATGACCCCTGCAAAGACAATAGGCAGGCTGAAAGAAGAAATAAAGAAGTAAGATCGGATTTGTAGCATGTTTATAGAACATATTTCGTACATTACGAGTCGACTTTGGCTATAGAATTTATGTTCTTTGTGTCTTACCAGGCATTTGGAGGCCAATACCCTATGGCATCCTGGCCACCTAGTGGTGGTGAAGGAGATCGAGAATGTTAATAAATTAAAGATGGCTCTCTTTTGCACACACACAATGAACTTTCAGGACTTCAGAGAAAAGAACAAGCGTAGAACCGAGCTGGTTCTCGAGTTGAAGAGAATTTTCGAGGAGCTGGGTATAAGATACAATCTACTCCCCCAACATGTGAATTTCAACCAAGTCAATCAAGACAGGCCCAGCGCAACGTATGCAATCAACTAATCAGTTTTGCTTGTTGCTCAAGAATCTTCTATAGGATAGGTAGGCTTGCCCATTTAATTGCCCTCTTAACATGGGTGAGCTGAAATGCAGTTGGTAGCTAGAAGTATACATCTATGGAATGGAAGAGTTAAGACCAATGCTATGTAGGGTTTTTGTTTCGCTTCAAGTATTGAGTAGGATGAATGAATGCGTTTTAACTTTTGACAAGTTTTGCTTTGATTTAGAGTGGAAAGTTTCTAGCACTACATCTGGCATGGATTCACATTCCTTAGATTCAAACTAAATTATGATATGAAACCGATTCGATCAACTATTATTCTACATGGTTTTATTATAATTGTCAAAAATCCGAATTTAAACCGTCTCAAACCCAAATTGACCTGAATCCGCAAGTTTAAAACAACCTAAACTAAAAACATCTCAATCTAATTCAAACCCAAATCCTAAATAAAGGATCTCAGCAAGACATTAATTCATACAGGGGCATCCAGTAATGGTCCTGCTAATGTATATTAGTGTTGAACATAAAAGGTAATATAAACTTGGTTGGGGGCATCAACATTATGGCTCTAAACCAGAACCGGAAACTCGATATTGGTTGGGGGAACAACTGCTTCATACTCTTTCTTTTCTTTGAACTCTTCTTCATCCTTTGGAGGGTGGATGGTGACAAGATCCGGCAATGGGGTCATAGGGCCCTGCTCGCCCTTAGGATCCCAATCAAGCATGATTTTAACTTTGATACCCAGCACATCCTGAAAATATTTCAAACAGAACACCAATGTCTTTCAGGTCCCTTCAAGTAGAAACCTATTAAAGGAAAACATGAACAAAAAACAAACAGATAACTTTCATGTTACAAATCTTAACATCAAATCTCTTAGTTGGATAATAATAGAAGAAAAAAGCCACTTAGAACTGCATTTTAACTGACATGTCTAAGAAGGACGTGTCTAACGGCAGAATCAATATATTCCTTGACAGGATAACCTGAGGATATCATGGAACCATCCTTGAACTTCATAGACTTAGCACGCTAGGCACGGAGCTTTCCACTCACAATGACCTAGGTGCATAATCATAAAATAGATCAGTAATGAACAAAACAAAAGGCTTAATTCACGATTTGGCTTCTGAGATATACTCATTTTTCTATTTTAGTACCTAAACTTTTTCTGTCTCAATTTAATACCTAAAGTATTCTTCGGTTATATTTTTTAGTAAGTCTTTTTACAAACATTAAATTATGTAACCAGGTGACGTCTTTATGTAAAAAATTAATATTTTTTTATTAAATTATATACACATTAAATAATGTAAAAAAATAAATATATAAAAATTCAGAAAAAATATATAAAATCTAGAAAAAAAATATAAATTATAAATAAAATTATACAAATAAAATTTACAAAAGAATTAAGTTTAAAATAAATTAGTTGAAATTAATAATATTATTATAAAAATTATAAAAAAATTGTAATTTTTTATAAAATTATAAAATATATAATTCTAAAATTCTAAAAATTTATTTAAATTTCAAGTTCTATTTTTTGCAATTACTTAAATTTAAATACATTTTTTAATATTTATAACATTTCCTAGTTTGTATATATTATTTTGAATTTTTAAAATTTAAAATTACATATTTTTAAAATTTTATAAAAATAAATATTTTTAAACATTTTAAAACTCTTATACATTGTATATGATTTTTTTTAAAATTTTTAATCAATATATTATTATAATGTTAAGAATTTTTTAAAAAAAAGATATAATATGTATTCTAACAGTATCATGCGGCCGGTCAATGCCCTGATCAACATAGGTCAAAATTAGTTAATGGCTAGTCAATTATTAGTCAAAGTAAAAAAGTGTTTTGGTTGACGCTTAACTGGGAAACTCTTCTATACTTATAATAACTAAAACATATATAAGCATTATATTTCAGATCTTACGAATTAAAGAAACCTAAATAGTAAGAATTACGTGATTAATTCCAAATACTGTGCAGTTTAATGAGGAGGACGAACCTTACGCTTCTTGCTAATCTGAGCAGCCATGCTTTTGGGGGAATCTAGAGAAATGGTAAATCAAGGTTACGACTTGCTTCTTCCTCGCTTTGGATTTGGAATGATTATTGATCTTACAATCTGACAAAAATGATTAAATGTTAAAGTGACATTAGGGTTTTTTAATGTCAGTTACTGATTACCGGTTTCAATTTGAATTTAAGAGTTATAAATAATAATTTTTATATAAAATATTTTTTTAGGTTAAATTTATAAATCAAGAAAAATAGCATACATATGACATTGTTGAATTTGATTTAAATAAAAATGTATTTTATAGATAGAAAATTGAATCAAATCCAATAAAGCTTAAATAAATTTAATTAAAATACTATGATATGAATCGATTTTTGAAATTTTAGGTTTTTCTTCGACCTTAAGCTCTATTTGGTAGAGTAAAAAAATAAAAAATTGGAATGATAGAAAAATAGAAAGATGAAAATGTATAATTTTTCTTTCTATAAAAATGCTTGATAGGAAAGATTAAAAAATTGAAAGAAAATAAAATACTTAAAAATATATAATTTTAAATTAACATACATATCTCTCATTTTCTCTTCCATCATGGTTCCAATTTGAAATGATAGGATTTTATGCATCACTATAGAAAATGATTATCTTTATTTTTCTTTACGTTTTTCTCACTTTTTTTTTTACCAAACACGCTCAAATTTTATTTTCTTTTTGCTTTTTTATTCTCTCCCATTTCCAATTTAACAATTAAATTGTACGAAAGTAAATTTACTTTTTCGAATAAGAAAAAAATATTAAAAGTACTTTTGTAAAAGAAATTATTTAATAATTATATTAGGAGTGATAAAATACTTGCCAATAAATTTTCATTATAAAAATATTATTATTTTCTTAAGAAAATGTATTTTTCTTATTAAATTGGTGTTGAGTTTAGCCAAACTTAGAAAGGAATTTTAATGATAGTATAGATACAATTATAGCTACTAGTTTAATGTTTAAAATGGCGTCAACTACGGTGTGAACTTTTTCCCTACAAACTGTGCAAGCTTGAAAATAGGCTAACTTCTGCTATACCTTATAAAAGTTGTTGATTTAAATTGTTAAATAACTATTAAATTCATCAAGTTCTACTATTTTCAAAATCTAACGTGTCAAATATACTATTATACATAGGATGCCATGCCAACTTGTTATTTATACATATTACTCACTAAAAATTTAATTAATAGAAAAAATTCAAAAACTAGACTTTAATTATTCAATTGGATAATATGAACTAAATCTATAACTATACACACAATACAGGACTAGTAACAAAACTTATTTAACTATTACTGTTAGAGTCAAGACTAAAATTTTAAAATTTGAAAAGTACAAGGACTAATAGCATAATTTAACCTTGAAAATAAATTTGAACCATTAAAACCTGTCAACTCAGCATCTATTTATAACCTTGAATGTGAATGTTGGTTATGGTTGAAAAATGATATCCTCGTCTTCATACCCAAAAATGTATCCCACACAAGTACTAGACACAGTATTTTAAAAAAGAATATAAAAAATCGAAACTAACATAATGGTACATCTTGTGCCAAGGGAGATGAAAATATGGTCTACCTATGCAGATATCCCCTAAGAGAGGGGAAATTATCTATTACAATGGTTATTGAAAAACTGAACATACTAATCCTTATTTTCTTTTGTATACTTTCTAAAAATTTTCACCAGCAAAATGCAGGAGGATAAGTAAAAGCTAAAAGTCTGAATGATATAAACAAACTAGACTCGAATGTGTTATGGGAGTGCGGCAAAGTGGGCATTCAGGTTTCTCGTTGCACCATTCCATGATGCAGTTCCTACAGACAGATCACGATATATGAATGAATTTTTGCAGTCTCTTCTTCTAACATAGAATCTACATCTAAGATTCATTCGACAATGAGGGAAAAGAGAAGTACCAGCAGAATACATGACCGCATGGTGTAGCCGTCGGGTGTTGTCGATTACTTAGACATAAGGTGCATTTGCTGACAACACCTGTTGACTGAATTGCAGCAAAAGAAGATTTTGAGCATTATATGTTATCAGTTGGCAAAGTGCAAGCAACCAAGATATTGTTCATAGTACTTGAATAACCCAAAATAAATAAGCTTCTAATAATGAATAGGTAAATTAAATCAAAGCTAAGAAGTTGAAATATTTAAAGCAACTCGCTCAGGGAAGAGCTTTTAGATTTTAGGGTTTATCAATGATACAGTCCTTTTCATATGAGATCAATGTTCCATAATGGTTTTAAACCTTCGATAAGTTGCATCTGCCAATGATTAGTAACACGAATATTTTATGGTTAATCTTGCCTAGCACTTATGATCTCTTAATCTAGAACTTTCCTACAATGAATATGGCAATAAGAAATAAAAATGGTAGGGGATGATAATAACGAAATACATAAACAGAATATTCAGCGATAAACTCGATAATTTACCTCTGAAGTTGATTCACCAACCCAGCTACCCTGGTCAGCCTCCATTGGTATCAAGTTGCCTTCTTCATTTAACAGAGGTAAACCTTGTCCTACATGCCCAAACAACAATGTGTCACACAATACATGCTAATCTCCCATGGCACAACTGCTTGAAATGAGGATGATGAAATGTCTTAAATATCGATTTCCCAGTGAACATAGTAGGTTTACTATCGGCTATCTCAAGAGCTTGGCATTCATTCTAGCAATAATCCAAAAGATTCAACTTATAGGCAAGGAAGCAAGATGAGGTTATCAGATTATAGGTTAAACATCAAGCACTTGGCCATTGACACGATATAAACTTTTCATCTTGAAAGCTGCAAGTTTACGAAAGCACTACAAGGAAACTTGTTGCAAATTAACCTGTTGGATTCTGATGAGACCCTAATGAGGTTTGATGAATTGAACTTGTAATTGAAGATAAGTTGCTGCGCCGCAGACCTTCAGCAGCAATGATGCATAGCTGAATTAAGAGGAAAATCCCCAGGATTTGGTACCTGTAGTTGAAGGCAGCCAAAAATTTTATTATCGATATTCAGCACACCCAAGCTTTTCCTCGCATGATGTTGAGCTCCAAACATGTAAAGAAAGATGTTGCATCAAAGCAAACAAGTAGAAAACCATATACCTGGGTCTTTGATTTGATGGCTTCCCAATGAACACATAGCGAATACCAGCTGCTCGTTTGGATATATGATAATAGAAACCTACCAAGGTTGTCAATGGAATATTAACAATATTAGGATGACTGAAGCTCCATTTCAAAATTTTATTAGTAACTATAGATGAGTAAGCTCTAAATACCTTCAAAGTAGAAGAACATGAGGTTAGCACGTAGAACCCATTGCAAGAATTCACGAGCTATAGGCAGCACCTGCATGCAACAGCACCAAAATATATCCGTCTAAAGGACTACATCAACAATGAAAGAACAAAACTAAAAGAATTAAGTTGTGCTTGTAAGAAAGAGCCCCAGAGAATGAACAAAAGTAGTTTTCTATATATGAAAAGAACTCTTCCAGAAAAAAAAAAAAAAAGAACATGATATTCATACTGCTGGCCATCTGTGAACTGCACGTAACCACATTCCACGCAGTTTCTCTTTCAACCTCGACAGTGCAGATACTGATGCAGTAGACTCTGAGGGTAATGAAATTTCAACGCCTGTGGATGACTCTACTTGACTCCTCTCAGAACCACTGTTACTATAGAACTCATCAGACTGCAAATCAGCAAGGGTTATACCACGGGATGCAATTCTAGAGCTGCACAAAGGAAAATTCAGACATACCCTCAAATTCCGATAAACATAATGCGTCTCCTGTTATAAACAAAAAACGAAGTACCCAAATAGTAAAACAAACATGAAAAGGGATGAAGCTTCAATTTAAACCTAATTCTTTCGGCAATGTAAGGTACTGCAGTCTGATACACAATAAAGAGAGCACGTCTCGCAGGTGTTGGGGAAAGGCCATGAGGTCCAGCAACCTTAAAATAAAAAACACCATATCAAGCTATTCAGAGAAAAAAATCAGATACATATTTTGAGCAATAAATAATTCATTTCTTTTCTTCAAAATACATCAAACCTGAGTTATATCACAGTATTCTTCTCCTAATGTTTGCTGCCCAGAACCTGTTGTTAAAACATAGTAAAGCATTTGACCTAGGAGTTTTGTCTGCAAAATAAATTAAATTTTTCAAAAAAAAAAGTAAGTAAGAAAAATTTTAATTTAGTGAATTATTAGGGATTGGAGTCTAAAACTAACCTCGTTCTGATAAGCTACTGCAACTCTGGTACCTATAAAAAAAATTTACATTTCTTTTATATTTTCTAAGGTATAATAACAGTGCTGGAGAAAATATAGGGAAAATAATGAAGAAGTGAGTACCAAAAAGATGGCGGAAGGCGTCGCGGCAGGCGTCGTAGACGAAGGAAGCGTATTGGTCGTCTTTCTCCGCCGCTCTCATTATCTCGGGTTGAGCTGCAAGAGGGAATCGCCGTGGCTCCATCGGGGGGGAGGGAATCGATTCCCCACTTGGACCTGGGTTGCCTGACCCGGGCGAGTCGTTTCTCCCCGATCCCATCTCCGTTTCAGTTCTCAGTGAAATCGAAGCTTTTTTTTTTTTTTTCCTCTCAAGTCGAAGTGGTGGAGAGGAGTTCTGAGGCACAGAGACAAGAGATTGGAGGGAAACATAACGACGTCGTATTCTCAGCAGTGAATAAAAATAAAAAAAAATGAAGCCGTTGCCGGGGATCGAACCCGGGTCGTCCGCGTGACAGGCGGAAATACTTACCACTATACTACAACGACCAGTTGCTGAATGATTACTAAACATTAGTTTAAAAACTAAACTTTTACAATTATTAAAAATAATAATTAAACATTAAACATTTAATTTAAAATTATTAAAAATTTTAAAAAAAATTAAACATTATTTTTTATTTTTAACCGATATTATATTTTGCTATACATTAATTATATATTATTTACAGAATACTATAGCTACTATTAATAAAATAAAAATAAAAGTTGAATAGTGAAAAGTGTATTTTACAACATATCAATTTTTTTTTGTTTGTTCAAATGCTTTAATAATAGGTTTTTTTATTAGTATTACATATTATCAAAATAATTAATATATTTTAATAATATTTATTAATTATTATTTTAAATAATGATTAAATGAAGTAAAATTATATTGTATGTTGAAAATAGTACATATATTTTAATTATGATTTGAATTTTTTTAATATCATATCAACCTTTTGATATGGTATTTGAAAATGTATTTTTATTATATTTGAATTGTTAAATAAGTTAATATATTTTAATTATATTTGACAATTCAAATAATAAATTAATTATAATATTTAAAAATACATTATAAATGTAACACTCCAAATCCGGCCTAAAAGTTTAGACCGAATTCGAAATGCTACATTGATCACCGAAGTAATTGTGAGAAGATTTCTACAAGAACAAGTCGTTCAAAATTCCATTTCTAACAATGTTTATCTCAAAACAAATCAAAATGTTTTATTGTTTAAAATTTCGTCCACAAGCTTAACAGAATAACATGTACGAATAAAAGTTTAAAACAGTAATTGTACCACAGTATTATAAAATCTTATAGTACGAAAACCAAATATAAAAACTGGAAATCACAAACTGATAATGCACTTTCAACGAGACTGTCCGAGACCTCCACGTACTGAGTCCATCAACATAATCCAGAACTGTACCTGAAAGAGGAAACAGAGGGGGGTGAGCTACTCGAGCTCAGTGTGAAAGCAAACCATCTAACTACCGAATCAGATACAGAAAGCCAAAAAGCAGTTCAGAAGCAGAACATACTTACAGAGCTATACAAAATAGCTGGTACGTTCGAAATAGACGTACCGACAGACAGCAGAATTCAAAACAAAATAAAAACACACTTAGTCTCATAGTCGCAAGTGCCATTCATTCACAGTATCCGTAACTCTCATTCAATCTCAAGTTTCAATTCACTCAATCATATACAATCAAAGTTTAACAATTTCACAGTGTCATAAATGCTTTTCAGTCAAACCGTACAACAGATAGTCACACTCACAAAACAATCAATAATATGCATATGAATGCAGTTGAGTTAAAGAAAACTCCCTCATCCAGCCAACACACCTCTCTGTCCCCCATCACTCTTCGATAGAGCTATTAAGCTCGTCCAACCAATCACTCCATATAGGGCCTCGAAAAGCCCATCTAACCCTACACTCCATATGATGTCATCCCGGGTTGCTCGGCAATGATGGATATCAGCATTGTCCTCGACCCTCAAAGAATTGGGACTGCCCAAGACCCTCTGGGTATTGGGGCTAACAGTATGCTGATGAACTGCCAATCATGTATATTACGCTGCAAAGCTAGTGTATAAGCTATACTATGTAATACGGTAAACCGCAGTACAAATATGCACTATAAACTGCCAAATCAGATGGTGGTACGTAGCGTAGCTAACGTACATACGATACAGTGCAATACAGTAATCTGCTATACCGATAGGTTACAGTAAAACTACCAGTGCAGTCAATGATACGCAGCGATGCTGACGTATGTTCTGTATAGTGCAGTGCGGTAGTCCGCAGTACAGCCAAACTGTCCACGACCCTCAGGCATTGGGACCGCCCATAACCTTCTAAGTATTAGGGGCTAATAACCAATAGATCAGCTGCTAGTTCAATTCAGTCAATCTTCCTTCTTTTTAAAATCCCACCCAAAATAGTTTCTGCATATGTATGTATGTATGCAGTCAGATGTACACAATCGGAACACCAGTCTCAGATAACTAATCAGTAGCATACATTCACATCTAATCAATCAGTTACAAAATCATACATGTGCACACTCATAACTCGAATTCAATATCAAGCCTATCGCACAACCAATTGCAAATAACACACACATCAAGCTCAGATCAAAGTCACAATTACCCTCAGTAAAGCTTAGTCGAGGGTTGGAACATACAGAGTTGCGATTACACTTAAATTTGACCTAAAGTCATTATTTGGCGAGATAGGGCCACACGTCTATGTGCTCCGGTCGTGTGGAGCAATCCACACCGTGTGGGGGTCCAAACACCCGTGTGACGGGTAGCACACACTCGTGTGAATCAGGGACACGACCGTGTGAACAGACTATGTAACTCACTGTCCAAAATCGCTAAAAAAGGTACAAGAAAGACACTGCCGTATGAGGGTCTTGCACACTCGCGTGCCTACCAGACATAGCGTGTCTTCCGAAACACACACCCATGTAGGATCCCTAAACCCCCAAATCAGCCACACGGCCGTGTGGCCAAGCCTTGTGACTTTAAATCTCAAATCCCTAATTCTCAAACTCACACGCTCGTGTGCTCAAGGGACATGGCCATGTGAAAGTCGACAAAGTCCCTAAAATCGGCCACACAACCGTGCACCCAATTTGGCTCGAAACGCTAGCTCCCAAATCCACATGGCCGTGTGCCACGACACACGCCAGTCTGATCGTCGGGGTGATCACGAAACCACCCTACAACAACCCCAAAACTGTCGTTTTAGCCACCAAAATCGTCCCTAACCTTTGCCCTATCAACATATATCAGAAAGTGACGATTTCCCATCACTTTCATCGACTAAATACCCAAACTAATGGGTTAGCATTCAGTCGAATAAACCGAATAGCAAATTTGCTGAAATAATAAACACATAAAGTAACGTAGTTACAGTTCGAATTCCACACCTGCAATGTGATCGGAGAAGACGACAGAGGCACAAAATTCCCAAATCCATAAATCAGCCATTTTGAGAAATAATCAGAAAGCAGAAGAGAGGGGATGGGAGGGGAACGTGAAAACAGAAAAGCCGAAAATAAAATAAAAGAGAAAAATAAAAACAACTTTAGTCATAAAACTAATAATTTAATTGTAACACCCCTTACCCGAGACCGTCTCCGGAATCGAGTACGAGATGTCATCCAATTTAACTTACCGATTCGGAGCATAAAAATTTGCTTTTAAAATTAAATTCACTGTTCATAACAACACTGTCCACCTGCGTAACTGTCACTAATTTAATTATAACTTGAGTTACGAAACTCAAAATTTAAATCCGTAAATTTTCCGTGAAACTAGACTCATATTCCTACTTACCATAAAATTTTCAGAATTTTTGACTTAGCACATTAGTACAGTTTATTCATTAAAGTATCCCCTGTTTCACAGCTCGACAGATCTGACCTCTTGGCGCTAAAAATAAAATATCTAATTGTACAGAATTCATATAAGGTTACCATTAATTTATTTTGAAAATAGACTCACTAAGGAATCTGAACATATAAATTATGACCTATAATTATTTCTGTACAATTTATAATGATTTTCTAAAGTTAGAACAGGGGACTTCAAAAACCATTCTGACCCTGTCTCACTAAAATTTAAATATCTCAAAATATAAAATTCCTTTGCCTACACCGTTTCTTTCATGTAAAAATAGACTTGATAAGCTTTAATTATATATATCATTCACCCTCTAATTCCATTTCTACTATTTATGGTGATTTTTCACATTCACGTCACTGCTGCTGTCAAAGAAACTGCTTCTTTGAATTAGTTACCATTTAAACATACATAACTCCAAAACATATTCTTTAATAACTACTTCAATAGCTAACATTAGCCATATCATTTGGACATGCTCAAAATGATTAAGACTCTATACATGCCATAGTTTAAACATTTTGAAAAGCACATAATACCGAGATGGTTATGATAGTGTGATACGAGCTCCGACGGTCCACTATTCGATCAAGTTCAAATCACTATAAAACAAAGGAAAGAAAGAGATGTGTAAGCTATAAATAGCTTAGTAAGTTACATGTAAACAATAATTACTCAATTAATAATTAACACTTTTAACATATAACTAATCAAAACATTTCTTAGCAATTTCAATCACTTACACATACACAATCTTACCAATTCACTTGCATATACATTTTCACACTTAACATTTCATATTCACTTTAATTCATTATTAATCCCGTTGAACACTTGGAATATACACGGATACGTAGAGATTTAGCACATAAGTGCCACACTGATATGTAGCCGAAGCTACCACTGATATGTAGCCGAAGCTACCACTGGATGTAGCCAAAGCTACCACTGAAATGTAGCCGAAGCTACCACTGATCAATAACACTGGAAATGTCCACGGGTCTGCTCACACAAGCTGTCAGGTGTCTGCAACACATGCTAGATCACCCAGCACCCGGGACTCACTGTAACACTGTAACACTGGTCTCTAGTGACATGTCACTTGTATCCAATTCTATTCCTAAGTTCAACCGGGAATTTACACTTAACACTTTATTTTCAACACTTTATCACTTGAATAATTCATGAACAACTTTCATGTTCAACAAGGGAATTTACACTTAACACTTTATTTTCAACACTTTATCACTTGAATAATTCATGAACAACTTTCCTTCCACATTCAATATTAATTCACATATCAAATATAATTCACAATTTATACAAATATAACTATTATTTACATATAACCTACCTCGGATGCAAAACGACTATTTTTGTAATTTAGTCGATAACTTTCTCTTTTCCCCGATCACTTGCACTATTTCTTCTTTCTTGATCTATATTAACACAATTTAATACATTTTATCAATATTCCATTCAAATACAATTCATACACAACATTTTGACACATTTACATTTTTCCCCATAACTTTTCAAAAATTCCACTTTTGTCCCTAAGCTCGTAAAAATAAAATTCTCTAAATTCTTAAATTTCAAACTTCACTAAATCATATTTCATGCTCATAACGGGCCTCAATTTCACAAAATCACAACTTTATGCACACTTTACCATCTTTCACAATTTAGCCCTTTTTCAACATTTTTCATTGAAATTCATCTAGTAAAACTTGTAATTAACACTTCAAACATTCATTATCTAACATCACTAATCAATTTACAATTATATCATGAATGGGTCAATTTTTAAACTTTAATTTCATTTAAATTAAATAGTAGAAACATGAAATTCAAGCTTCAATAAGCATAAAAATACGAAAATAATTAAAAACGGGGCAAGAAATCACTTACAATTGAGCTTAGGGAAATCAAAACCCTTAACTATGGTAACCTGAAACTTTCGGCAGCAAGCTTCTGATTTTTTTGAAGAAGAAGGACACTTATTTTCTCTTTATTTTGTCTTTTACCCAATTTGGACAAAAATGCCCTTGACCCATTACTTAGATATTTTTCTAGAAATACCCTTTTGTGTCCATAACACTAATTTATGGTCTAATTGCCACATAAACACTTCCAATTTCATGCAATAATTCAATTAAGTCATTTAATCACTAATTAGACACACTTTGCATTTTTCTCAATTTAGTCCTAAAAATTCAATTAAGCACTAAAGCATTAAAATTTCCTATCCATATTTTCACACAATATTTCAATCAATCAGTAACTAATAAAAATTTATAAAATTAAACTATTTCACTTCGGATTTGTGGTTACGAAACCACTATTCCGATTAGGCCCTATTTCGGGCTATCACATTAATAATTATAATTATTAGCTATAAAGAAAACAAAATAAAATACCTACCAAAACGTTCACACTAAAACTCGAACCCAAAACTATGAGGTTCCCTAACACTCTCTCAACCACCAAACCAACAAGCCCATTCTAACACTAAACTACACATATCCACACACATGTGCAACCATCAAAACTTCTAGGTCCAAAATTCGGGGCGTTACAATTTTAAAATTAATTAAAAATTTATATGCGTAAAATAATTTATAAAACATATCACACTAGTCAATTAAGAAATTAAAATTTAAAAATATATAAATATTGGTTATTGTATACTAATACTAACTAAAATATGATATGATATAATGATAATCTTAATGTTGGATCAGAATTTACCAATGACAATGTTAATTGAATTTGTAATGCTTAATTCAACAAAAGCCTTTAAATTATTATTTTTTTGTTGAAGTTATGCCTCTAAATTAGTTTTTGATTAATTTGTTTATTTAAATTTTGATTCTGTTACTTATGTAGATATCTACTATTAGAACTGTTAAAATAAAGTTTCAGTCAATGAAATTGTATCATGTCACCACCCATTAACCATTCAATCGAGGACATAATTAATTTAACCATCAAATTAGTTTCAAAAATATTATCGCGGAGCTAAGTATAAATACCTAAATACACTCTCACCTTAGTTATGGCAATCTTTGCTACTTAAGCTACTGCAACTTTGGTATTTTTTTTATTTTTTTTTTACAATTCTTCATATTTTTACAAGGTATAATAACAGTACTGGAGAAAATAGAGAAGAATTGAGGACCGAAAAGGTGGTGGAAGGCATCGTAGACGAAGGAAGCGTATTGGTCGCTTTCTCCGCCGCTCTCATTGTTTCGGATTGAGCTGCAAGAGGGAATCGCCGTGGCTCCATCGTTGAATTCTGAGCAGTGAAGTTGCCGGGGACCAAACCCAAATTAACGGGTGACAGGCGGAAATACTTACCACTATACTACAACAACAGCACGGTGTCCTAATTGCTACAAAAGTATAATGTAAGAAACTTTGGTGTTTCAAGTGAATTAAGCAAGGCCCAATATTAACACACCGAGGCCTAAAGAAAACCCATGTCCATCAGACCTTAATCACTTAACTAAGTTGTCATCTAGGAACCAAGTTATCAGACCTAACAAGTAGCTATCAAGATCCAATAATCTTACCAAAAAATACCCTGAGCAATTGAAGTCACGAGGTCAACAGAGCAAGTCGAACAAACTAGTGCAGCAATATGGCTAGATAGACAACCAATGACGATACATCAAGCATTCTAAGTGCTAGGTATGAATACTTGGGAACAATCTCGTAAGGATGGAGGGAGTACCTAAAAATGGAATTTTTTTTATTAACTTTTAGGAATTTATAAATTAGTATAATAGTTAAATTGTATTTTTTTTCTCTTTCCCAAAAATTGGTAAAAAATTATTCATTTTTAGTCTCTCTAAAACAATTTTTTGATTTTGCTCTCGAGTCTCTCATCCTACTTACGACACTATTTGTTACATTGCCTTTGAATCTTAACTATTCACCTTTTACAAAGTATTTCTCAAAGTATAAATTCTAACGCTTCAAAATTTACGTGTATCTTGCAAAGGAATGTATAGGCTCCGAATCCGATCTATCGTCTTTCGCCAATGATTTCCGAGCCGATCTATCGTCTTTCGCCAATGATTTCCGAGCTTAAGCAGTTATAAAAAAATCATACCCTTACTGTTTTTTCTTTTTCTTTTTTTCAAGTTTGCATGTTCATTATGGGGTTGGTCCAATCTCATAACATACAAGTCAAAACAATGCTTTCAATTCCATCACTTCGCTAGACGGTTAGGTATTGCATTGTATTATGGTCAAAATATATGCACCCAATTTTCTTGTCTCTAAACCAACTATGTCTTTTCGGATTACCATATAATTGATAGTAATTTGCAGGTCAGTCAAAATTATTGAAGGGTTTTAGCTAACTCCAGCTATAGGGCAATTACAGTAAGTTATATTTAGTCAACTGAATGGTACATATCATGCAAAAAATTTCCATTCAGATGCATCAACTATAGATTTTAGTTATGGTATTTGGTGTTTTTCATATTATTATCCCTGTTATTGCGGTGTATGACTTTGCATTAATACTTTGACTCATCTAAAAATATTGTAAGACATGTTTGTGTTCGATATGGATATGTTTAAATTTTTAAAATTTTTCTTATATTTAATAGATTCTTAGGCCTTTTAAATTTTATAAAAATTTTAATTAGGTCCTCCAAAATTTTGCAAATTATCATTAAACCTATTAAAATTTTTAAAAATTTTAACTAGGCCTTTCAAAATTTTTAGAAATTCTTATTAAGCCCCTCAATTTTTTGAAAAAAATAATTAAACCCTTCAGGGTTTTTTTTAAATTCTTATTAAACCCTCTAAAAGTTTTAATTAAAAAAATTAAAAAAAATCGATTTTTCATATTAATTTTGAGTTTTGAGTTTTGAGTTTTTGGATTTATTTTGATAAAATGGAATTTTATTTTACGACATTTGGACATTATTTGGTGAGTTTTTTTTTGTGAGATAAATATTAAAACTATACATGAACTTTGATTAAATGTACAATGTTATACATGAACTATGATTTCCGTGCAATTTTATACATGAAATTTTAATTTGATTCAATTTTCAAAAATTACTAAGACAATTATTAATATATATATCATTTTACATTTATGTATTGCGTACACAAATAAGTATATTTATATGAAAAGAAAGTGATGTATTTATTTCTTTAAATGGGTATAATAAAATTACAATAAAAATTTCATGCGTATAATTACATCAAATCAATGTTCATGTATCAAATTACAATTGTATACATGCAAGTCGATTCATCAACTCTGATTTGGTACAATTATACATATTTAAATAAATAAATACATCAATTTATTTTTAAATTAGATAAATATAATTATTTGTATATGTAACATATAAACATAAAATTATATTACATCGATAATGGTTCTGTAATTTATCAAAATTAAATAATTAAAATTTGATGTATAAAATTAAATGTATCTATTTTGTATGAATATTGCTTATGTGCGCACCAGTTAGGAAGAAAAAGAAAGGAACCATCCCAAATTTAAAGTTATAAGGTTAAAGTTTGTCGTTTGTGTTAAGATTGAAATTTTAAATTTAAAAAAATGTAAGGTTTAATTAATTATTTAATTGAAGAACATGGACTAAATCTACAACTTTAGGCATAGTACATGATTAATAACAAAAGTAACCAAACATATTTAATTACTACCATTTAGTTAGGACTGAAATTTCAAAATCTAAAAAAATGACAAGGACTAAATTTAACTAATTCAAAAAATACAGGGAGTAAAATTAAACAAACTAAAGTATAAAGATTAAATCCATAACTTATGCAAAGTAGAGGGACTTATAGCAGCATTTGACCAATTCTAAAACTAGGCCGTGACCCAATTCAACACCTAATTATTGTACGGCGGCGGCTCTCGCATCGATTCAGTGGGGCAATGACTATAGTAAAAGTTTCCGGTTCTGTCTATGGTTGCTGTCGGCCTATTTTTTGAGACCCTCATTGCACATGTTCGATTAAATTATATTTTTTGAGACCCTTAAGCTCTATGATGACACTCAAAACGTCATTACAGTTAGTCACCTCAACTTTTATAAATTTTTATTTTGGTAATTAAAATAATATTATATTTTAGATACCATATTACCATTAGAGATGATTTTATTTTAGTTATTTATTTACTGTACATTTATTTTAATCACTAACTTTAAAAGGAAAAAATAATTTTTTTAATAAAAACTCTGGTTTTTCCTTCCACCAGAACAAAAATCTAGAATTGATTCTAACAAAGGAAAATAAATGAAAAAGATAAAAGATAAAATAGTTTTTTAATGTAAAAACCAGGTTTTTTCTTGTAAAAACCCAAAACCTAGATTTTTTCTTTTATTAGGACAAAATTAAAATTAATTCTTAAAAAAATGAAAGATTTTTTTTAAATATATCATATTCAAATTGTTCATGTGATAGACAGAAACATATTTAAAATTTGTTTCATATATTTTAAATAAATTCCATGCCAGATTTGAGCTAACATTTAAGGCTCAAGTTAATGATTGGGTCGATAGAAAGACATGATTGATAAAGATACTCATATTTTAAGAATTAAATTAAAATATTTTAAAGTATATAGACTAATTTAGAATTTAGATCATAGTTTAAGGACATTTGGTACAATAAACCCATCTTTATCTTATTATCATTTTTTCTTATCTATCTTAAATCATGGTTTTTTTTTCGCTCCGTCGATAGAAATATATTAATAATAGAAAGATGTTGAAATATATTTTAATTATTAATTTAATTATTTATATTATATATAAAAAATTTCACCCAAATCTCACAAAATCTAATATTATATAATAAATTTTATTATAATCATTCAAATGTATTATTTACCAATCTAATATCTATGAATATTATTACAGTGGACCAACTTCTTGCATGAGCATTAATGACATGTAAGAAAATATTGTTTGATTATAATTAAAAGAAATTGACTTATATCCACCTTCAATTATTTTTGTAATGAAAACAATTAGATGATATCATCCCAAGGTTCTGTCTACGATTCTCACGAGAAAACTGACTTAAAAAATGGTCAACATAAAAAATATTATCTTCAAAACAAACATGGTATTTTTTATTACTGACTCAAAACTCAAATATAATTTCGAACTACTGATCCACAATCCACGTAGATACGGAAGAATTTGAGCCGCACAAAATAGAGACATTAGGGGCTCGCGGGAAAAGCTCGTGAGCCAGGCTTGCATGTTTCTGGGTGTTTGCAGGCAAAGGATGCGAAATCATGCGGGTAGTTCAATGAACACGTGTTAAGTCTAAAACATTATATGTGTTGGCATGCATGGAGCCTATCTAAAGACTTCATTCAATTAACAGTAACCGTATCTTATAAATATAAAGTTTTTCGTTTGTCGCATGCATGGAGCCAACCTAAAATATCATTTTAATGAACAGTAACCGTATCTTATAAATATTCGATTTCCCTCATCGAGATGACACACAGCAAAACACTCGACAAACATGAATTTTCATAAAGTATTATTAAGTATATTGTAAAACATGAATTTTCATAAAGTATTATTAAGTATATTGTAAGAAAAAATTTTAAAAATATAATAAGTATAATTAAAAATGATGTTTTTATTGTTATTTTTCAATATATTATAAAGAGATATGAGAATATCTTAAGTTTACTCTTGAGGTTATTTTATATG
Organism: Gossypium hirsutum; assembly: GCF_007990345.1. Lineage (NCBI taxonomy): Eukaryota > Viridiplantae > Streptophyta > Magnoliopsida > Malvales > Malvaceae > Gossypium > Gossypium hirsutum. The sequence continues at coordinate 2,290,869 of NC_053430.1, read as the reverse complement.
AAAAAATAATAATAATCTTTTTATTAATTATTTATAGTATTTAATATTAAAACTATGTTAACTTCCAAAGAATATTAAATTTATTCTTAGATATATTTTTTAGAAAATAATTAAATGGATTTATCTCCTAAATTTCTTTATCAATTTATCAAAATTTTATAGCAGTAATAAGAGAATATAGAATGTTCTAATTTAACTAATTAAGTTACTCAATTGATAATTGTTTCTATTGTAACAATTAAGAAGATGTAAATTCGAGTGTGCTTAAAAATATATTTTTTTGCAATTTAGAAATAGATATCATATAAATAATAAGGCTTAATATACCATTTATTATCTATTTAGTTTCAATTTTTAATTTGGTATCTAAGTTTAGCATCAATATTCAGTTTGGTATCCAAACCAAACATCATCATATAACCCAATAAATATTTGACATGTGCGCTTTAGTAAATAAATACGCATTTAATCGAGACAAAAGAAAAACTTAAGTACCAAATTGAATATTAAAGTCAAACTTAGGCAACGATGGATCCAATATTTTACTCTAAGGGGGCGAAACTTATAAATCCGAACGACCTTTTTCCTAACGTAAACAAGTGTCAATTCTTCTCAGATACCTTTTTTTTTTTATCAAACAAATCAGTTTAATGTTTTTTAAAAGCATGAACAATTTAACAATAAAAAAATTGCACTATATAAAATTAAATATTTCTTTCCAATATGCAAAAAAGAACAACTAATACTATACTAAAAATTTCATAAATATCGTTATAATAAAAAAAACATAATTTATGTAAAAATATTTACCGAAAGGACGATAATTTGTATTTTTTTACTCTGTGCTTTCAATATCGGCATCAAACTGCTTTCTTTTTCTCTCTGCAGTGTCGGCACCTTACCAGAGAAAGATAATTCTTTAACAAGACATACAAATCAAACTACAAGAAAGACACTAACCTAATATGTATGGGTATGAGCCAAATCAATTAATTATGAAATTCTGCTTTAAAGTTCATATTGGGCCTCTAAGTTTAGTCTTTCAAAGCCCATCATAAATTAATATTTGATTATTATTAAAGTTCTATAATTAAAAATTTTAAAAAATACTTTATTAATATAAAGTATAACTTTATGGCTTAAAAGGCGAATGTTTTACAATGTAGACATCAAATCTAAAAAACATTATAATTTATATATAAAATTCAAAAATTTGAAATCCATATGAACTTAAATACTTATATAGAACAGAGAAAAATTTAAATACTAAATTAAATATTAATGTCAAACTTATAATATTAACCTATATGCAAAATAATTGAAGAGAAAAGGACAAAGGACAGGCAGGAGGTTGATCCCCAAAAGTTGATAAATTTATATTTTAATCCTTTTATATTTTAAAATTATTTGTACGTTTAAGCGAGGTGCATGCATGGGTAAATCTAACAATCTCCTCACCAAAAGGTAATCAACAGTAGAGGCTGAATTATAGGTACCGTATCCTGTTGTGATCAATCATTAACATACCCTACGCTTTGTGGGTTTATATTAATACAATATTGACCTTAAAAATAAAGAACGTGATGTAATTGGCTATCACATCATCATCATATTTAAAGTTTTAACCTAAATCTGTACCGTTTTAACGATTCCCATCTAACGGTCAAATTCCATCCACCAACACACGGCTTTTACCTAACATGACATTTTGGGTCACGTGTCACAACTATGTGATCTCTTGGTATCAATTTGAAAATTAGACAAGCTTAATTTAATTTTTCAACATTGTCCTTGCTAGGTCATGGGAAGCACTTGTGAACTTCTTACCCACAAAATTTCAATATCATTCAACTTTTTTAAAATCTAAAATTTGAGATGAGGTAATGAGATCAACCCTTAATTATTTTTCTATTTTAGGAGACGTGAATATTTACATCATTTATTAATTTGGTATTCACAAAATTTAAATTTGAATTTACCCAAACTATATTAATATATATGAGATAATAAGAGCATTCCTCAATTATTGTCCTTACTAGGCCTACAACATGGACAGTAACATGTGAAACATTTTAGTAACCTCATAATTTCACAAATTATTCAAATCCGACATTATATTATACTTTTCAAACTTTGAGAGTTTATTTTTCTTTTAAAAGTAAAAGATTCGTTAATATGAAAGAATTAAGACAAACTGAAGAAGAAATGAACAAATTATATATGGTTCTTAACTCCCTCAACTTAAATGGTGGTGCCAAAATATAAAAACTCGGAACATATTCATGAAAAAAATTGTGTAGGTGAAATGAAGTTGCCTTATTAACATTCTGTCGAATTCACTGTAAATGTACATGTTGAAACACCTCTTTCAAACAAAGTTTCAAAGCTAGAATAAAAATTAAAATTGAAAAAGGATAAAAACTGAAGAGATAATAAAACCATTTAAAAATCTAAAATGACCCAAAATTCATATTCACTAATACTCATAGGAACAAATCAATGATGCATGCTTGAGAATTGAGATTGTTTTTGCATTAGACATTTTTTCACGTGACAATTTTCTTTTGGTCCCCCAACCTTATTAGGAGGCAAATTTTCCAAGTAACTACAGCCTACACTGTTTTGGTTGCATGTGTTATTTTTTGGGTTAATTCCATGACAAGTCCTTTAATTACAGATCAAAGTTTAAATCCATCTTTAAACTTTAAAATATTTTAACCAAAGATCAAAAGAAGAGAATGAGGTTAAAAACAAGAATGGTAGCATTAACCAGACACGTCGATAAGTTATTTATTTTTCAACATCGAAATTTACAGTAATTTTCTCATAACATGCAAACTTCCAACAAGCATAAAGAAGCATTATTTTTTTTCTTTTAATCTTAAGAAAAAAAGATATACAGTGAAATGGTTGCCTTTATTTTTCACTGTAGCAGTACTGATATTCGTATCATGGCCATTCATCAGTGTCAAGCAAAAAGGCCAATGATTCCAAATCAGTGGCACCATTGTCATCAAGACAATGACTAGTAGACCAATCTTTAAACACTGCCTCACCCAACGGGAAGTGCTGCTGCATAGGATTCTCCTCAAATTCTCCACCATCGTGTGATTTCAACAGTTCATTTATCTCAAAGCTCAACAAGTCAGAGCCGCCATCACTGTACAATGACTCAAGCATTTGAATTCCATTGTGAGCTTCAATTGTTGCAATACCACCACCCATTTCTTCATTATTATTTGTACAGTGATGTTGACCATGTCGATGAGTTGCAGGTGGTTGTAATGGGACCATCACCTTGCTGCTACACCTAATAGCTTTAGTTCGAATCACTTCGATTTTGGTTGAACTTTTCGAGGGTTCATTGAGTCTAGACTCGGTTGGTATTGTTTTAGCTTCAATGGATGCTTGAGCTTTAGCTCTCTTACCTAAAGTAGTGTTCCAGTAGTTCTTGATTTCATTGTCTGTTCGCCCGGGTAGCCTTCCAGCTATTAAAGACCATCTGCGAGTTCATACCCTTTAAACAAGGTCTCGAGTTTACTAAGCTGAAAGGAGAGAGAAAGAGATTACAAACCTGTTGCCAAGAAGATTATGGAGTCTTATAATGAGTTCTTCTTCATCATGAGAGATGTTGCCTCTTTTAATATCTGGTCTAAGATAATTCAGCCATCTAAGTCTGCAACTTTTGCCACATCTCTTCAAACCTGCATTTTGGGGGACATAAACCATCAAAAGGCATGAACTGAAAAGCATAATTACAATAATTTCACTTTGGGGTTTTATATATATATACCAGCTCTCTTGGGGAGGTTTCTCCATTTGCCTTCACCATGAACATGAATATATGATGTAAGTATTTTATCTTCTAAAGCAGTCCAAGCTCCTTTGTTGAGTCCTTCCTTGGAGCAACATGGACTTCTTCCCATATTTCTCCTAAACTCTCTCTCTTTTTCTCACTCTCTCCCTCTATTTATAAACCCATAAAAATGGAGGATGACCCCATGCATCAACTTAAAAAGACTTCAAGTTGCAAAGCAAATTATTAATACATGTGTGTATATATATATATATACATGGTTAGGCTTCAAAAATTGGACTAAAATCTACATATGAAGAAATAATGTGTATGTTTGTAGTCTCAATCAAAAAGAAATGTATGGTAATCTAATATTTTGTAGCAAGTTGAAATGAATAATTGTTTAGAAAAAGCCTTTAATTTAGGGGTTATGATGTATGTGGAGCACTGTGAATGGCAAGTGGCAAAAGAAGATAACACATGCTCTATTATGTGTATATTGATGTGTTTTTAAAATTTGGTTTAAAAAAAAGTGTAGAATGTGAAGTCTCATATACAATTTTGTCAGTTTCTGTTCTCAGCAGCCTAGTATTTGTCACTTTACTGGGCCTTTTACATTCAATTTCCATCGCAGAATCTTGTTCTACCTTTGTTTTCTTGCACGAGAAAGTGAAAGGAATTTTCCCATTCAAAGGAATTTTCCCATTAAGGAAAAGAAAAAGGAAAAAAAAAAAAGAGAGTTTTTACCTTATGTATGCTTCTTTGCTTCAAACAGGGTTATTTGTAGGGTAAATTGCATCTAAGGTCATTAAACTATTAATAAATTTATGTTTTGGTCGGTCAACTTCAAGAACTTATAAAATAGTCATTGAATTATTCGAAAAAAATTATTTAACTTACTTGGTTGTTGAAATCTCTACTATATGGCCTTCTCTGGATGCATTGCCTGCACCAATCGAAAGCTCTCGTTCCTCTTCTCTTCCACAATTCAGTTTTTTTCATGAAACAACTTTGAATGTCACGAATCTTCAACCAAAATCTAAACAGCTTTCTTCTTCAATTTTCAACACTAACCATCAGATCAACTTGGATCTAAAATATATTCTTCTACTCGTTGATGAATATTGATCTACCGTACTAATTGTCGAATCGTTGTTGGAGCTCTCACTTAACAATCCAGTGACTTAAATGAAAACTTTTGAATGATTTAGTAACCATTTTATAATTTTTTAAAGTTGAGTGCTATTAAAACATAAACTTACTAATAGTTTAGTGGCATAATGTGTAATTACCATTTTTTTCTATTTATTTAGATAAGCTGTTATATTTTCATTATACAAAAAACAAACCTTAAATTTTAATTGGCTTTCAAAGATGCCCTTAAATTTTGATTGGAGCCCGAATAAGCTCTTATCTTGTTCTCGTTCCTTATATATATAAAAATTGTGGACGTCCTACTACAACATCTCATAACATGTTTAAAATCATTTGTGAAGAAAAATTCTAGCCATAATGAATTGTTGGGAACTCTAATTTTATAAAAAAAAAAATTATTTTAATTTTTCATCTCTTTTAACTCTTAAATTTATATTTTTTTATCAAGTCATCTTAAAATAGATGAAAAAGTTGACATTTGTTAACTTTGTTAATGTGACATGCACGTATATTGTCACATGGATGCCACGTAAGCAATTTATTTTTTTTAAAATTTAAAAATTAATTAATTACTAATGTGACATACACATGAATTATCACATGAATGCCATAACAAACATTAATTTTTCTATCCATTTTGAAATAAATTAACAAACAATCAAATAAATTATTATGTTAAGATTTTAACATCATTGTCAGACTTTTAGGTTCAACTTTTTATGCAATACAACTATCTTAATTTTTTTTCATTAAATTAAATCTATATTATATTGAAGCATAGTTATTGAGCTTGCCTTCTCATCCAAAATAAGTTAACTTTCATCAATGTTAAAATATAACAATTTTGAATTTATATGTGTGGTTGAATTGCATGTTGTCCCCAACAATATCCCACGTTAATGTCTTAAATGAAATGAAGGTCTCAAGAGGATATTCAACGATGAGGGTTTAAAAAAGCATGGACTCCTCCTCATAGTGCACTATTGTCAATCCCTCTCTTTAAAGTTTTATGATTTTTTTTTATAAATCATATAATTATAATTTTAAAAATATCTTTTTTTTTAATTTTAGAAAATAAATCATTAATTTTAAGATTTTTTATATTTTCGGATTTTTTATTTGACAGAATTACTGATAGGAAAAATTTAAAAGTATCAAAATTAATGTTTTCGTTAAAGGGGTAATGAAAATTAACAAACAAATCACCAAAATGTAACAAATCAATAATGATAGCGACTATTATAAAACTTAACATAATTTTAATTAAATTTGTGTGTGGTTGAGAGGTTTGGTTGCCTTAAGAAACTATGGAAGGTTGGATTCTTGAACCGATGGAGGGATCGATTTGACATATATAATTAAGACTTAAATAATTTGTAAACTATTAATTACAACATTACATAATCATGGAGTCATTTTACTATAGTACCATAATTGAACTCTCTCTTATTATATACCATCATAAAAGTCACTTATTAAGTGCTTGGCCAATGATCTTGTCATAAATGTATTTACTTTCATAGGATATCTTTAATTTTTTTGGAATAAATCTATTCTCCCAATATGATTTTATTTTATCTCATGGTAAATATTTCCTTCATAAAAAGCCAATTACTAATAAATAGTAATTAAATCAATTATCTCTAAGACAAATTATCCGTGACCACACTACTTTCATCCATGCATTCTGATTGCACCAAATTATTACTCCATGCCCCCGCAAGAGATTATCGACATCTTTAGTGGCTATCATTCCCTTAAAATCCTTGGGCTTTATGACTTCAATCTAGTGCTTTGTCATGGCTTCGAGAACACCTCCCCCCCACGGTTGCTTTGGATGTCGTGCGGTCTCCCTTAAGTTCCTCGAGTTCCTTCATTAAGGCTTGCCGCCATAGCCTCTAGCGTATCAGTCTGTTAGGCAAGTAGGCCTATGGTCTCGAAAAAGGCCCCTTGAACCTCCCCCTTGAGCTTGAGCTCCTCTCTTGTTGACTCGAGTACCTTGACACGCCCTTCAATGACTTCTATGCTGGTAACGAGTTAAACAAATTCAACTCAACCTTCACCATATGGATCTCCACAGTCACTAATAGGTTTCTAGAGCTCTCCCTTAAGCTCACCTTCTTTTCCTTGGTCGTCGCATGGGCTTCCTCCTCTTGGTGCCTTACCTTCGATTGGGACATCATCGCATTGGCATCATCGAGCAAACTAGTTCTCACATGCTTGTACTTTTTATGAGTAATCGTGTGGCCTTGAACAAGTTATCACATGGTTTTTAATTTTTTATATAATTATAATTATATAATTTATAATTTTATAAAATAAATTATAAATTTTAATATTTTTAGTTTTTTTTAAATTATTGTTAAGAAAAATTCTAAAAGTATCCAAAAGCTAATTTAGCTATAGTTCAAGGCTTAATTAGTTACTAGCCCTTTGAGTTGATGTGTCATGTCATCATTTCGCTAAAGGATAATAAAAGTTAACAAATAAATTAATAATTAAAATATAATAACCCAATAATGTTAGTGGTTATTATGCAACTTTTGAAACTTAGGTTAACCAAACGTAATTTTAATAAAAGTTTAGCGGTCGTTAATGTAATTTACCCAAATAAGAAATAACAAAAAGAAAAATTAAAATTGAGAGCATAAATGTTAGTTAAAACGCTCTTCTCATCTTTAGACAAAGATAGATTAAAAGATGACAAAAAGAAAGGATATTATTTGAATTTTCGATTAATGTGATTGAAACATGTAGGAGAAGTTAATATTTAAATAAATAAGTAGCATGTTTGTAATAGATAAAAATAGAAAATTTATATTGGAAAAAGCTTTTAAATTTTTTATAAATACAAATGCAAATGAGAGGGGAAATTTCAAAATTATTGGAAAGCTAATTTAATTTAGTTAATAGACGAGTGTATACAAATACATATACTAAAACATATTTTTTACTAAAATGTATTTGATGTTGTTTTTCAGGATGTAGGTTGGCCATCTCTTTTTGGGATTGTTTGTTGGAAGATATGGAAATAGAGGAATTTGTGTGTTCCAAGATTCTCCCTTCAACATAAGTAGTGTGATCCTCTCCTCTTGTTGGTGTGCGAGTTCTATTAAGCAGTGGCGGGTCAAATTAGGGGAAAGCAATATTAATCGAACTAGGAATCAAAGATGGATTCCACCGTCCACTGGTTTCTTTAAACTGAATACATATGGTGCTCGAAACCCAAAATTAGGTCTTGCTTGGTCGACAACAGTGACGCGTAATGAGTATGAAGGATGGATGTGGGGAATAGAAAGAAACATTGGGAGATGTAGTGTATTACAAACTGAGCTCTAGGCTATTTATGATGGACTCCAATTAGCATGGGAAGCTAAATGGGTAAATATTATTACTGAGTCTGATTGTGCTCTAGCTATTAAAAGTGTTCATGGTGATGGTAGAGGACATTCTAATAGAGATTTGATTCTGCGAATTCAAGAACTATGCAGTCATGAGTGGAGAGTGCTCTTTAAGCAAATTCCTAAAGAGGTGAACTCTGTTGCGGAAACTTTAGCTGATTTGATGAAAGGTTTTCCAATTGGCACAAGAGTTTTGCATGTAGCCCCTCCTCTGGTTGATGGTAAGATACAAATGGACAGATGCTCTCTGCTATCCAACTCTGATTCTACTATTAGCTCGTAATTAATACTTTTATATCTTGTTAACAAAAAAAAAACATATTTTTTTACTAATAAGGATTTGGTTTTATGAGAAAAAAATTTATTTTTTTAATATTAACGATTTGTACTAGTGAATAGAATGGGGTTCGTCCATTCACTATCTAAAAAAAATAGATCTATTTTATATCTTTCTATTATGTATGGAATTTATAGTTTCAATTGACGTAAATCCAATTTTATTTAAGACTTTGAAATTTTGAGTTCTTACACTAGATTTGAAATGAGGAGAAGTGAGGGAAAAGTAATACAATAAAGGAAAGGAAAGGATTAATATTTTCTTTATTAATAAACTATGATTTTTAAAATTTTAGGATTTTATATTTTAATATTTGATGAACTACAAACATTCGAATCAAATTTCAAAATTTAGTTTAGGCCAATACGAATCAACCTAGACTACTATTGATAGATTAAAAAAAAAGTTCAAATAAATGTTTAAGGGCTTATTTGAGTTTTTTTTTTTTAAATACACAAGGGTTATTCTAAATAAAGGGACAAAGTTGAAGGACTAATTTAATATATTAACCTAATTTCGAAGAACATTCCTTGGATCTTTCCCACTTTTATGCATCCCATATACTTACGTAACCGTATTGCCGAAGTGACCCAACTAAAACAGACAGTTGGTTGGAGATTACAAAGGCAGGAAATTTATGATATTTTTGTGTTTTTTATTTAAAATTTTGATAAATTATTTATTATATATTAGATCAAAAAGAAAATTGGTCTTTTTTATTAAAAATTTCATCAATTTTTACTTTTAAAAACTGGCGTGATTAACAGAATAACTAAATAGTTAAATGTTTTGTGCCACGTATAACTCATTTTGAAGTATATGAACCGGTTTTTAACAGAGAAATAGATGAAATTTTTAATAAAAAAATTAATTTACTTTTTGATTTAACGTATAGAAATTAATTTACTTATTTTTTAAATAAATAAAATATAATATAATCTAACTTTTAGTAAAAAAAATTCGATAATACACTCTATTTCAGCAAGCTTAAGAAAGGGAAAGGCAAATGCGTTGGCCGTATCTGTTCTGTTTTGTGTCTTTTTGCTTTTGGACCACTTTGGCAAGTTTTCGTTATGTGACAAAAGCATGTTATCATGCTTTGGGGTGGGTCTTATTATTATTTTTTTTTTTAAAATCGAAGTTACCTTTTTAGAAAACAAAAGAATTTTTGTTATTTTACTATTTTTCAGAATTTGTGTTTTTTTATTTTTATCGTAGTTTTTAAATTTCAGTGTGTAATTTTATATTATCGATGAATTTGTTGAGGATGCATTATTAAAAATTAAATCAAATTTTATAATATTTTATAATGTATTATCATCTGATTAATGGATATTGAAAAACGTTTATGTTTAATGCAATAACGCAATGTAATTCTTTATGCTATCAATAAACCTAATGAAACCACATCCATATTTAATTTCATTTTTAAAAACTATTGATTATATGTGATTCAATATTAATGCTTAGAATTACACAATAAAATTATAAATCTAAGATCCCATATTAGCGGACAGAAAATATCGTATTAACTTTGAATTAAAATTTTTGTAAATTAAATTAAATTGGGCGATCAAATCATCTGAACTGATAGACTAATCAACTCAGGATTTGATGGATTTAATCATTTACAGTCAGTAAATTACCGACCACAGAAAAGGACTGACATTTTCTATTTAGAAGACACTAGATGGAGTATCTAGAAACTAGAAGACACCAAACTTTTATTTGGAAATAAATAAAAAGAGTGAGGGAAAAGGGCAATATGGTGCCAAATACCTGTTTGGTATGCATGCCCATCAACAATAATGTCCAAAGGACAGATCAGTTGACATTCACCGATGTGAGCGCAAAATGATAAAAGATTTCTCTTGCATGTGTCACATGGGGTAGTTTATTTAGGGCTGGCCAAATATCTCCAGCCACCTGGGATTCAATCTGTTTCCAATATATATGGGTGGTTTTTTTCATTTTTATTTTTTGAAAAACGTATTTAAGGTGTGATAGGTATTTAATTAGAACAAAAGAAAATTTGTTGTATTAATTAAATTTCAAGTGTTAGTTTGAGAAATATTAGATTACCATACTAAATATTAAAGTCAAATTTAAATACTTGAGAAAAAATTTAAGAATTAAGTTGAACATTTAAACCAGATATAGGTGTCACTAATTAAAAATTTCAAGCTTTGGTAGGAGGGAGTTTAGATTAAACAGTAGTGCCTTGCTCAAGATAATTACCTAAATACTCCTCTTTAAATTTTAGGGTAAACTTCATTAGTAGTCATCCAACTATGATTTTTTTTTAGGTCCCAAGAATTTTTTACCTAGATAATATAATAAAAAATTAATTAAAAAATGGGGTAGGTTGTAGATTAATTACGAGAATGGAACGTTTTCTACGATGGAATTAGATGCCACCAATGTGTCAAGCGGCACTACCTTACAGAACACCTAATCATTTGACAATCATTTCAAGTGGGAATTTTTTTTTAAAGTGTTGACGCCACTTTGCCAAGCAACACCAAGAAAATAGTCGTATTTTTTTAAATACATAACAAATACCATACGAGTAAAAATTATTATTTTTAAAGTGTTGCTGTAACACCCCTTAACCCCGAACCGTCGCCGGAACAGAATTACGAGGCATTACCGGACGTATCGAACGATTTACAACAATTCTTAAATAAATAACCAATATATTAAAATAATTCATAAAATTTATTAATTTGTTTACCAAATGACTTCATTTTTTTTTTTATAAAAATTTCGGCAGCATTTCTGCTTATTTTTACATAAAACCCCCTGCAAATTAAAACCATATAGTTCCCAAATATCATCAATTCAACCAATTCATTTCACATTCACATTTTCTATTCTAAATACTTCTAATCAAACTCAATCTAATACCAATTTAAAATTTAACAATGTACTAATTAGATAAAATAGATAGACTTCTTTCATTAAAATCCATAAACTTTTAATACTAACATTTTTAACCATTATATAATAAAACATAATAACCTTTATACACAATCTATGTACATGCCACCTTTACCAAAGGAAAAATACATCACCAAGTTTTGCCGAAGCCGGGATTAATCTGGATGCTGAACCGAGACCTTTGACTTCTATTGACCTGCGCACGGAAACAACCGTACGCTGAGTAATTCATACTCAGTGGTATTACCATAATTCAAATTATAACAATAATGTACATGTAAAGCATAAATCGTATATACAATTTAAATTAAATATTTCAACAATAGCAATTCATCAACCAATATCGTATATCCACAATTTGAGTTTGAATAATTCACGAACCTTAGGTTCATTTCTCAATCTCATTTCACATTTCAATTCACAATTCAACTTTTTCATATCATTTCAATAGCTCGTTTGACCAACTCGTTCGGTTTATCATTTCATCATTTACCCTATTAACAAAACTCGGACTTTGGCGAATACACGGATCCAACCAAACACACCAGAATGGCACCCAGTGCCTCATCGGATAGTTCGAAGCAATAGTTGACACCCAGTGTCTCATCGGCAAAGCCGAAGAAAGTTGGTACCCAGTACCTCATCGAATCTATCCGAAGAAATATAGTGACACCCAGTGTCTCATCGACTCGAGGTCGAAGTATCCCTGAACTCTTCCAATCCTATGGCATGCCAACTATATCCGACTCAGCCCGACTAGTTAATAGGGTATTTAAATCACATATAATCCCAATTCAATCACACTTTCTCACACTTTCAATTCAATCATTTTTCCACCTTTCAATCAATAATTAATCCGCAATTAACATATTTTCACAACTCAATACATTTCCATTCAATTTAATATCGGTCACTATTCGATTTAAATTCATTTCCCGCTTTCAATCAACAAACAATTCAAATATTATTTCATATCAACTATTCAATTTAATTCCCACTCATAATAATAATAATAATAATAATAATAATAATAATAATAATAATAATACTTACCTCACATTTCATTTACTAGACACATAAATTAAAATTTAACATTTAATAATAAATAACTTGAATTATAGTAATACAAACCGTAATTTTCTCGAGTTTACTCCTCGATGACTTTCTCCTTTCCTTTCGATGCTGATGCTTTAGGTTCTTTGTTGGCTACGAAAATAATAATTTATAATAATCAATACAACATGATTCAATTTAATTCATGAGCCTAAACATGCAAATTTAACCATTTTTAATGTATTTATATAATTTCACCATTAAGCTGTCTACTTGGGTCATTGTTACTAAATTATTTATATCTTGAGCTACGAAACTCCAAATTAATATCCGTAAATTTTCCTTAAAACTAGACTCATATATCTTCTAATCATAAAATTTCCAGAATTTTTGGTCTAGCCATTTAATACAGTTTATTCGTTAAATACTCCCCTGTTATTTCATTTGACAGTTCTGACCTCTCTCCACTAAAACTAAATTATCTCATTGTACAGAACTCGAATAAGGTTCTTGTTTATTTATTTTGAAACTAGATTCATTAAGGAGTTTACATATATAAATTACACTCCATAATAATTTTTGTACAATTTTTAATGATTTTCCAAAGTTAAAACAGGGCATCTCGAAATCACCCCGAACCAGTATTACAAAATTTCAAATATCTCTTGATTCATCAATTAATTGCTTACATTGTTTCTACTATAAGAAACTAGACTCAATAAGCTTTAATTCCATATTTTGTTCATCCTCTAGTTCAATTTATAAAATTTTTAGTGAATTTTCAAAGTCAGACCATTGCTACTTCCCAAAACTGTTTTGATTAAAAATGTTAATAACCAAATTTATAACACCAATTCACACCTTATTCCTATTCAAATTTCATTTAAACTCAAATTTAACTATTAAATTTTTAACATATTTTCTTAATTCCGAATTTTCCTCAATCTAGTCCCTAAAACAAAAAAAACTTATAGTTTCTTTTACAATTTAATCCCTTTTTCAATTCTAACTTAAAATTCCTTCAAGTTAATCCCTAATTCATCTCTTTTGTTCAACATAAACTATACTTGAAAACCTATGAACTTACAAAATATCAACTTAATTCCATCAAAACTTTGTTTTAAAGCTTTTAAAACATTAGAATTAAGAGAAAATGGCTAATTTGACTTACCAATTTAAATTTCAAGCTTCAAAAACCCTATTTCCCCTTTTTTCTTCTTTTTCTTCTTTCTCCCCTGCTTCTCCCCTGTTTCGTCTCTTCTATTCTGTTTCTTTGTTCTTTCTATTCTGTTTCTTTTCTGTTTTGTTTCTTTTATATATAATAATATAATATTTATAATATAATTAATTTAATAATATACTTTATAATTAATTTATATATTTATATAAATAATAATATAAAAATCTAAGATTTTTACAATGTTATGCCGCCTCAACTTCCAAATGTGGCTTAATTGCCCATTTGGTCCCTATTATTTTCCTTTAATCTATAATTAAACTTTTACTCTTATTCAATTTAATCCTTTTTACTAATTACTCTAAATTAAGCTAAATTTACTTAATTAAAACCTAATTAAACACACTACTAGTCTCGTAAATATTTCTAATAATTATTTTCGGACTCAATTTACTAGGACGGAGGCCCAATATTATACTTTTCCGATGCCCATGAATTTTAGGTCATTACATTTCTCCCCCTCTTAATAAATTTCGTCCTCGAAATTTACCTGAGAAGAGATGAGGATATTGTGCTCTCATTGTCTCTTCCGGTTCCCAAGTTGCTTCTTCCACACTATGGCTTCTCCATAAAACTTGTACTAAAGGAACCCGTTTATTTCTTAATTCTTTCACTTCTCGTGCTAATATTTGAACTGGTTCTTCTTCATAAGTTAAATCAGATCGAAGTTCAATGTCTTCAGTGGGAATAACATGAGAAGGATCCGATCTATATCTCCGAAGCATCGAAACATGAAAAACATCATGAATTTTCTGTAACTCTGGAGGTAAGGATAATCGATAAGCAACAGGCCCAATTCTTTCCACTATCTCATACGGCCCAATAAAGCGCGGACTTAATTTTCCCTTCCGACCAAATCTCAAAATTTTCTTCCACGGCGATACTTTGAGGAATACCTTATCACCAACGGAATATTCAATGTCTCGTCGTTTCAAGTCTGCGTAAGATTTCTGTCTGTCGAAAGCGGCTTTCAGTCTATCTTTAATCTTTTTAACTGTTTCTTCTGTCTCTTGAATCAATTCCGGCCCAATCACTTTTCTTTCTCTTAATTTTGTCCAACATATTGGTGATCGACACCTTCGACCATAAAGTGCTTCATATGGAGCCATTTGAATACTAGATTGGAAACTATTATTATAAACAAACTCGGCCAATGGTAAATAACGTTCCCAACCTGATTCAAAATCAATGACACAAGCTCGAAGCATATCTTCTAATATCTGAATTACTCGTTCAGATTGTCCATCAGTTTGAGGATGAAAAGCTGTACTGAAACTAAGTCGAGTACCCAATGATTCATGCAGCTGCTTCCAAAATCTCGAAGTGAATCGAGGATCTCTGTCTGAAATTATTGATACCGGAATACCATGTAATCTAACAATTTCTCGAATATAAACCTCGGCAAGCTTCTGTAATGACCAGTCGGTTCTAACTGCTATAAAATGAGCTGATTTTGTGAGTCGATCAACAATCACCCAAATAGCATTCTTTTTACTCACTGACAATGGCAACCCCGTAACAAAATCCATGGTAATGCGATCCCATTTCCACTCGGGAATAGTAATAGGCTGTAACAGGCCTGTTGGTACCTGATGTTCTGCTTTTACCCGCTGACAAGTCAAGCATTTACTGACATATTCAACTATATCTTTCTTCATTCCTGGCCACCAATACAGTTCTCGTAGATCACGATACATCTTCGTTCCTCCTGGGTGCAAAGCAAAAATACTATTATGTGCTTCTCGGAGAATCAATTCTTTAATCTCAGAAGTAGATGGAACACAAATTCGATTTCGAAATCTCAAACAATCATGCTCGTCAATACTAAAATTTTCTACCGCACCATACTGTACCATTTCTCTTTTCCTCATCAACTTTTCATCTTTTAACTGTGCTGCTCTGATTTGATCAAACATCACCGGCTTGACTCTTAACTCAGCTAACAAACTTCCATCATCCTTAATACTAAGTCGAGCGAACATTGCTCGTAATTCAATCGCTGCTTTTCTACTCAATGCATCTGCTACCACATTTGCCTTCCCTGGATGATAATCTATAACACAATCATAATCTTTCAGAAGTTCAATCCACCGTCTCTGTCTCAGATTCAACTCCTTTTGTGACAGAAGATATTTTAGACTTTTATGATCAGTGTAAATATAACATTTCTCACCATACAAGTAATGTATCCAAATCTTCAATGCAAAGATTACAGCAGCTAACTCTAAATCGTGTGTCGGGTAGTTGCGTTCATGTGACTTCAACTGTCGAGATGCATAAGCTATTACTTTTCCTTCTTGCATCAATACACAACCCAAACCATTCAAAGAAGCATCACTGTACACTATGAAATCTTTCCCTGATTCTGGTAAAGTTAAAACTGGTGCCTCTGTCAACATCTGTTTCAATGTTTCAAAGCTCCTCTGACACTGATCATCCCAGATAAATGGAACATTCTTCTGTAGTAATTTGGTCATCGGCAAAGCTATCTTCGAAAACCCATTTACAAATCTTCTGTAATACCCAGCCAAACCAAGAAAACTGCGTACCTCTGATACATTCTTTGGTGCCTTCCATTGAACAATTGCCTCGATCTTCTTCGGATCAACTCTAATCCCATCCGCAGATACAACATGTCCCAAGAATACTACCTCTGATAACCAGAATTCACATTTACTTAGTTTCCCGTACAACTGTTTTTCTCGCAGAATTTGTAGCACGGTTCTGAGATGCTGATCATGCTCTGACTCTGACTTCGAATAAACCAAGATGTCATCAATAAAAACCACCACAAACTGATCTAAATACGGCTGAAAAATACGATTCATCAGATCCATAAAAGCAGCTGGAGCATTAGTCAACCCGAACGGCATCACCAAAAATTCATAATGACCATATCGAGTACGAAATGCAGTCTTCGGAACATCACTTTCTTTTACCTTCAGCTGATAATACCCAGATCTTAAGTCAATCTTTGAAAATACTGAAGCTCCTTTTAGTTGATCAAATAAATCATCTATACGGGGTAACGGATACCGGTTCTTGATCGTCACTTTGTTTAACTGCCGGTAATCAATACAAAGCCGCATCGATCCATCTTTCTTTTTAACAAACAATACTGGAGCTCCCCAAGGTGAGATGCTCGGTCTAATAAATCCACGATCTGACAAGTCCTGTAACTGCACTTTCAACTCTTTCAACTCAGTGGGTGACATTCGATACGGTGGTATAGAGATTGGTGCTGTACCCGGATACACTTCTATAGCAAATTCAACCTCTCTGTCAGGTGGTAAACCCGGTAGCTCTTCAGGAAATACATCTGGAAACTCACATACGGTTCTAATCTTACTGCACTGACTACCAACCAAATCAGAATTAATAACATAGGCTAAATACGCTGTACAACCCCGCTGAAGCAATTTATTAGCCTTTATTGCCGAAATAATACGTGTCGGCCCATTAGTACGGATACCATTTACTTCAATTCTGTCCCCGTCTTCTGTCTGAATACTAAACTTCTTTTTATAACAATCCAATACCACTCCGTGCTCAGCCAACCAATCCATCCCCAGTATTATATCAAAATCTCCAAATGGCATAATCAACAGGTCAATAGGAAAAGTTTTATTTTGTATAATTAACGGGCATCTCGGACAGATCTGATTCACTAATACTGTTTGCCCCAACGGACTCGACACTTCTACAGTCACTCTAGATATTTCAGAATTAAATTTCCCAATTCAACTAATTTTGAATTTATATAAGAATGTGAAGATCCGGGATCAATTAAAGCATAAACAGGCTCAGAATATAGTAAGAATATACCTGTTACTACATCGTGGGCGTCACCTTCTTCCTGTGTTCTGACCACATAAGCTCTGGCAGGTACTTTAGCCTCAGACTGCTGAGTAGCAATATCATTGCTTCTCCTAATACTTCCTCCCCTTGAAACCGAACCACCTCTTCCTAACCCTCTGCCTCTAGCTGTAGATACCGATCTCTGTGATGTCACGGGTACAGTACTATCAACTTTCGGACAGTCTCTGATGAAATGGTCTGTAGAACCACATCGAAAACAGCCTCTAGTTAATTTCCAACATTCCCCTCTGTGTTTCTTTCCGCAGTGTTGGCAGTCTGGAATATCTATTTCTCGGGAAGGACCTTTCACACTGCCAGTAGATGTCATCGTCTGTTTTCCCCTATTTCTACCACCTCTGTCTGACCTGAAACTGGATCTCCAACCACTTTGGAATTCCTTTGGTCTTTTCGGCTGAGGATTCGAACTGGTAGTTCCTGTACGCTTCCCGGTTGGTCTAACAACTTCAGTCTTTTTGTCGAGGCCCAGAACTTGTTCCACCATTTTAGCTCGTTCAATCAAATCTACTAACTCAGTGATCCGATGGGATACTAGCTGCACTTTGATCTCGTCTCGTAAACCCCGTAAAAATCTTTTACAACTATCGGCTTCTGTCGGAATAAACTCGGAGGCATATCTACTGAGTCTCGAGAATTCCCTCTCATAATCTATTACTGACATATCACCCTGTTGTAGCAACAAAAACTCTTGTTTCTTGTCTTCAATATACATCTCTCCGATATATTTCTTTTGAAACTCCTTCTGAAATAGATCCCACGTTATCTGACTCTCTGGTAAATGTCGAACCACTGATTCCCACCATAGATAAGCCTCCCCTTGTAATAACGATACGGCACAGATTAAACACTCTCGGGGGTACAATCCAATTGCTGCAAAATTCTTTTAGTCGACTCCATCCAATTTTCAGCTATGGATGGATCAACTCCTTTTAGACCCATAAATTCAGTGGCACCATATTTCCTCAGTTCCTTTATCGGAGCCCGTCTAACAGTAGGTACTGAAGTCGTAACAGGAGTAGTTCCTGCTACTCTTTGTAATGCATCAGCTATAATTCTCAGTAATTGGGATTCATCTCTATCTCTGACATTTTCTCGTTCTACATTAGAAGGTTGGTTGCCTAACGGATTCACACTCGGTGCAACAGATTCTGTTTCATCTAATTCTCTATCTTCACTATACATTCTTTCATCAGTATCATTTATTCTTTCTTCAGACATCTTTAATCTATAAAACAAAACAAACAAATAGGTCAGCATCCAAAAATCCCGACTCAGTTTAACTCGACAGTGGCATGTACATCTAGACTCAATTCCGAGCTCGATTTAGGCCGAGAATCGGCTAAACCTGATAGCTCTGATACCATAAAATGTAACACCCCTTAACCCCGAACCGTCGCCGGAACAGAATTACGAGGCACTACCGGACGTATCGAACGATTTACAACAATTCTTAAATAAATAACCAATATATTAAAATAATTCATAAAATTTATTAATTTGTTTACCAAATGACTTCATTTTTTTTTATAAAAATTTCGGCAGCATTTCTGCTTATTTTTACATAAAACCCCCTGCAAATTAAAACCATATAGTTCCCAAATATCATCAATTCAACCAATTCATTTCACATTCACATTTTCTATTCTAAATACTTCTAATCAAACTCAATCTACACAATACCAATTTAAAATTTAACAATGTACTAATTAGATAAAATAGATAGACTTCTTTCATTAAAATCCATAAACTTTTAATACTAACATTTTTAACCATTATATAATAAAACATAATAACCTTTATACACAATCTATGTACATGCCACCTTTACCAAAGGAAAAATACATCACCAAGTTTTGCCGAAGCCGGGATTAATCTGGATGCTGAACCGAGACCTTTGACTTCTATTGACCTGCGCACGGAAACAACCGTACGCTGAGTAATTCATACTCAGTGGTATTACCATAATTCAAATTATAACAATAATGTACATGTAAAGCATAAATCGTATATACAATTTAAATTAAATATTTCAACAATAGCAATTCATCAACCAATATCGTATATCCACAATTTGAGTTTGAATAATTCACGAACCTTAGGTTCATTTCTCAATCTCATTTCACATTTCAATTCACAATTCAACTTTTTCATATCATTTCAATAGCTCGTTTGACCAACTCGTTCGGTTTATCATTTCATCATTTACCCTATTAACAAAACTCGGACTTTGGCGGATACACGGATCCAACCAAACACACCAGAATGGCACCCAGTGCCTCATCGGATAGTTCGAAGCAATAGTTGACACCCAGTGTCTCATCGGCAAAGCCGAAGAAAGTTGGTACCCAGTACCTCATCCAATCTATCCGAAGAAATCACCCAGTGTCTCATCGACTCGAGGTCGAAGTATCCCTGAACTCTTCCAATCCTATGGCATGCCAACTATATCCGACTCAGCCCGACTAGTTAATAGGGTATTTAAATCACATATAATCCCAATTCAATCACACTTTCTCACACTTTCAATTCAATCATTTTTCCACCTTTCAATCAATAATTAATCCGCAATTAACATATTTTCACAACTCAATACATTTCCATTCAATTTAATATCGGTCACTATTCGATTTAAATTCATTTCCCGCTTTCAATCAACAAACAATTCAAATATTATTTCATATCAACTATTCAATTTAATTCCCACTCATAATAATAATAATAATAATAATAATAATAATAATAATAATAATACTTACCTCACATTTCATTTACTAGACACATAAATTAAAATTTAACATTTAATAATAAATAACTTGAATTATAGTAATACAAACCGTAATTTTCTCGAGTTTACTCCTCGATGACTTTCTCCTTTCCTTTCGATGCTGATGCTTTAGGTTCTTTGTTGGCTACGAAAATAATAATTTATAATAATCAATACAACATGATTCAATTTAATTCATGAGCCTAAACATGCAAATTTAACCATTTTTAATGTATTTATATAATTTCACCATTAAGCTGTCTACTTGGGTCATTGTTACTAAATTATTTATATCTTGAGCTACGAAACTCCAAATTAATATCCGTAAATTTTCCTTAAAACTAGACTCATATATCTTCTAATCATAAAATTTCCAGAATTTTTGGTCTAGCCATTTAATACAGTTTATTCGTTAAATACTCCCCTGTTATTTCATTTGACAGTTCTGACCTCTCTCCACTAAAACTAAATTATCTCATTGTACAGAACTCGAATAAGGTTCTTGTTTATTTATTTTGAAACTAGATTCATTAAGGAGTTCACATATATAAATTACACTCCATAATAATTTTTGTACAATTTTTAATGATTTTCCAAAGTTAAAACAGGGCATCTCGAAATCACCCCGAACCAGTATTACAAAATTTCAAATATCTCTTGATTCATCAATTAATTGCTTACATTGTTTCTACTATAAGAAACTAGACTCAATAAGCTTTAATTCCATATTTTGTTCATCCTCTAGTTCAATTTATAAAATTTTTAGTGAATTTTCAAAGTCAGACCATTGCTACTTCCCAAAACTGTTTTGATTAAAAATGTTAATAACCAAATTTATAACACCAATTCACACCTTATTCCTATTCAAATTTCATTTAAACTCAAATTTAACTATTAAATTTTTAACATATTTTCTTAATTCCGAATTTTCCTCAATCTAGTCCCTAAAACAAAAAAAACTTATAGTTTCTTTTACAATTTAATCCCTTTTTCAATTCTAACTTAAAATTCCTTCAAGTTAATCCCTAATTCATCTCTTTTGTTCAACATAAACTATACTTGAAAACCTATGAACTTACAAAATATCAACTTAATTCCATCAAAACTTTGTTTTAAAGCTTTTAAAACATTAGAATTAAGAGAAAATGGCTAATTTGACTTACCAATTTAAATTTCAAGCTTCAAAAACCCTATTTCCCCTTTTTTCTTCTTTTTCTTCTTTCTCCCCTGCTTCTCCCCTGTTTCGTCTCTTCTATTCTGTTTCTTTGTTCTTTCTATTCTGTTTCTTTTCTGTTTTGTTTCTTTTATATATAATAATATAATATTTATAATATAATTAATTTAATAATATACTTTATAATTAATTTATATATTTATATAAATAATAATATAAAATCTAAGATTTTTACAATGTTATGCCGCCTCAACTTCCAAATGTGGCTTAATTGCCCATTTGGTCCCTATTATTTTCCTTTAATCTATAATTAAACTTTTACTCTTATTCAATTTAATCCTTTTTACTAATTACTCTAAATTAAGCTAAATTTACTTAATTAAAACCTAATTAAACACACTACTAGTCTCGTAAATATTTCTAATAATTATTTTCGGACTCAATTTACTAGGACGGAGGCCCGATATTATACTTTTCCGATGCCCATGAATTTTGGGTCATTACATGCCTGACACATTGGCAGAACCAATTGGGAACTTAAAAAAAGAAGTAGCTGATTAGTGACATCGGAGGGTAACACCTGATAGTGTGGCGGCACCAAAATTTATATTTATACCCCCTTCTCAACCTCTCCCCCCCCCCTTCAAAAATATATATATTGTTGTTTATCAATTCCGAAACAAAACAAGAGAGAAAAAAATTGAGTTGTTAAAGTTGAAGGGTAGAAATCTTAAGTTTGAAATAGTGACAAAAGCCTTAAATTTGGATCCCTATAGCTATTAGAAATCAAGATTGAAGATCAAGAATATTAATTTTTCATTTTAAAAATCAAGTTGATAAAATTAGTTTGTAATTATTTTTATGTAATTTTATTTTATTTCTAGTTATGTGACTAAATATTGATAATTAATTTCTAGTATGAGATTTAAGTTATATTGTTAGATAAAAAAAATTATTTTTTTAAAATGGTATGAATTATTTTAATAGTAATTAATATATTTTTTGTTTTTAATTTATTTTACATATTTAATATTGAAGATGAATAATAAATTCTTCTCAAAAACTCCAACACACAATACAAACAAAAAAAAAATTCCCCCAAAACTCCAACACAAACAATTATTTTTTCTCTCCTCTTACTTCAACCGTTCTTTTAGGGGCGGGGGAGGGGACCAGATGTAATATATATGGGTAAGAGGAAAAGGAAAAAAAAAATAGAGTGTCGACTAGGCTATCATGACTAATTGGTCCCGTCGACAGCAAGGCATCAGGTCAATGTTAGCTAACGGTTGCGATAGCCTATCCAACAACTCTTACCTTATTTTTTCTTTTACAACTTTTTTTTAATTAGACACGTGTTTTTTTAAAAAAAAATTCTACTAGTGTCACCAATATATCAAGTAGCATCACAAGAAATTTAGTTTTTACTCATTCGATATTTGTTCTATATTTAAAGAAAATACTCATATTTTTTTGGTGTTTCCTGAAAAATTGTATGCAGTCTCACATTATTTTTAAGTTATCAATAAAATTTAATATTAATAATTTTAAAAAAATTTATAATATTTTATGTAAATTGAGCATAATTCATTTTAGTTTTTCGAAATGGATGTAGTCTTACCTTATGCTTTAATAATATAATCAAATAAGTGTATGAGTAATTTAATTATTTTACTTAGGTTATAATTTTAATATGGAGCCCCATTTATAATATTTGGAAATTGAAAAACATATATTGTTATAATACTTCTGTATATTATTGGTAATTTAAATATTTATTATTTGATACTAAAAGAAAGTTAGAAATTTGTCACATATTACCATTTATTTATATAGTTCACCCAATTGAACCCTTAGTGATGAAAACAAAACCAATAGATTCTCTCCATTAATAGAATCAATCGTATTGACTATTAACAACCGTAGACATAATTGACAAAAAAACATGAGAAGTTATGCATGTTACTTGTCACGTAGAAATATGCCGACGTAGCATATTAGATCAATAAAAATTAAAAAATGTATGCACATAATGAACCTAAAGAAAAGAATACACATTTATCTGAATCTAGACATCTATTTATCCAGTTTCATTCTAAATATCACATACTTCATTTTGTTAGGCGAAGTATTGCTATCTTTTGATCAAATATGATTCCCCATAAATAAATAAAAAACCCAGGAAGTAAATAAATTTGGTAACAACTTAAGTTTACATTTACACATAAATTATCAAAGCAGAATTTATATTAGTAACAACTAGTCAACGACAAAGAAAGCCCTCTGCCAGTCAATAGTTGTGGAGTTTTTAATATTTTTATAATTTTAAAAATATTTTATTATTTTTAAAAAATCACATTCAAAATGAATTTATATAAATTTATGTCCAGATTTAAACGCACGTGGATAATTTTTTTTTAAGATTCATTTTGCACTTACAATTTCATAATTATTTTTTATTTTCATATAATATTTATAATTTAAAATACATTTTATAATATTTTAATAACCATATATAAAATAAATCTAAACAAATTGATGTTTTGTTTGTTTAGATTTATTTTAAATGTGCATTTTTTTAAAATTAATTATAAGATGTCTTTAATTTTTTTAATTGTTGCTTACTCGTATATATTCTATAGCAACCATTGTAATTGTTCTCCTATCCATTAAAATCTTGAGCCTCAATTTTTTTAATCCAAGTTCGTTGTTGAACTTAGTAATTATTCTTACATTAAAGTCTAAATTAGACAATTGTTCCTACATCGAGGCATGTACTTTGTTTTAGTTCAAGTTAATTCTAGAACTTGGCAATTCTCGTATTGGTGTTGAACTTTAAGGTTTTCAATGAAATATCATAGATTAATTTAGACAAAAAAAATGTTCAAGTCCTAATATAAAAAAAGTTGCTAAATTTTGAGATTAATTTGAAAAAAATATTTAATCCTCATTATAAATACAATTACTAAATTTAAGGATTAATTTGAAAAAAAAATTAAGCATTTATATAAAAATAATTTATCAAATTTAGCCTATTAATATAACTTCCCAATTTACTTAACACTCCATCGTTGGAACTTGCAAGTTGCAAAAGGTTTGGTTTTTGTGGGTGGACCACTATTGCGGGTAATTTTGTCGGGTCATGGAGGGTGGGCGACATGTTTTAAAACAAGGTTTGCTTCCTTAGAAATTGTTAAGGTTAAATTTGGCTATTAGTTCATGTAGTTTCTGAAAGTTATTGATTTAGTCCCTATAATTTTCAAATTTAATCTTTGTACTTTTGAATTGGTCAATTCTAGTCTCAATACTTCTCAAAATTTTAAATTTTAATCCTGACCAAAAAATTAGAGTATTTTACTAAAAAGGCCCATTTCCAACATTATTTACAGAAATTGGCCACTTAAAATATTATTTACCGGAATGGGCCAAAAAACACAAGACGCTTCTACGTAGGCGCGTTTTAAGAGAAAATTGCAGAAAAAAGCTCCCTTGAGGAAGCGCTTTTGCCATATCAGCAAAAGCACACCCACGTCAGTGCGCTTTTGCTAACATGGAAAAAGCGCTTCATCGAGGGAGCTTTTTTCTACAATTTCCCCTTAAAACGCACCTACGTGGAAGCGTCTTGTGTTTTTTGGCCCATTCCGGTAAATAATGTTGGAAATAAGTCTTTTTTAGTAAAATAGTCAAAAAATTCTGGTAAATCTATACTATTCATACAATTATAGATTTAGTCCATTTTCTCTAATTGGGTCATTCAAGTCTCTATACTTATTGAATTATGAAATTTCAGTTTTAATGCATATAACAGTCGTTAATTCATTGACTGGATTTTTAGTGAGTAATATGTGAAAATAATAAGTTGACTTAACATTATACATATGATAATATATTTGGCGTATCCGATTTTGGATAGTAGAACTTTACTTAATGAATTTAACAAATATTATTTGGTGAGGACTGAAATTTTAAAATTTAAAAAGTATAGGAACTAAAAATAACTTTTTCCAAGCACAGAGACTAATAATAGAATTTAACCAATTATTAAACCTCCAAGAACTTCCAAGATCCAAGGATTGCCCAACCAAAAGACACCTTTTAATATAGATATTCTTTTCTCTTTTTTTTTTGGAATACAAATGTTTAGAACTACCTATAATTCCTCCTAAACCCTTAAATAAAAGGATAAATGCACTTCAACGCACTTGAACTCACGTCTTCCTGCATAGTCAACAATATCTGATACCAACTGAGTTAGGACTAATCTATTATTCGAAATTTTTAAGATTAAAGCTACATTGTTTGTCCTGACATTTTTATCAAAATATATATTTAAAATTTAGTAATTATTTTTTATATATTTTAGTTAAGAGTTTTTTTAGAAAATATTTTAACCATTTTTATATATTTTAATTAGATATTCTTAAAGTTTATAAAATTTTATTGGAAGCATTTTATTTAAAATTTTAAATATTAATATAATGTAAAAAATGTAATATTCAAAGTGGATGAAGTTAGAGTTAGATTTTCATCGAGATAAAGGGACAATAATTTATTTGGTCATTCAATTTTATAAAAAAAGTTATTTTAGTCTTTCAGTTAATTTTTTATTTTTTTTAATTCTTAAACTTACGATATTTGTCAAATCATCTAAAAAATAGATGGAAAAATTAATGTCACTGATGTGATATACATGAGGATTACTATGTAGATGTCACGACAGTAATTAATTAAATTTTAAAAATTTTAAAAATGTAAAAAAATAAAAATTATTAAAAATATAAAAGAATAGTTTATTAGTTTTCTTAAAAAATAGTATTTGCTAGCATGATAGACACGTGGACTACCGCATCAGTAAAGTTAACTGACATTAATTTTTCCATCTATTTTAAGGTGATTTAACAAATAATATAAGTTCAAAAATTAAAAGAGATGAAAATTAATCGAAGGGTTAAAATTATTTTTTTTGTAAAGTTGAACGGTCAATTATTATGTCTTTTGAATAAAATGGGGTGATGCCACTCTATCATGTTGCCATTTCTAAAAACCTTTGCAATATCGTCTATCCTCATGATTACGTGGACAAAACTTTTTTTCTTTTAAATTAATCTTTAAATTTAGTAATTATTTTTATATTAGGCTTGAATATTTTTTTAATTTAATATTTGAACTTGGTAGTTTTTTTTTATATATTGGGATTTGATTTTTTTTAAAATTTAAAAATATCAAAAAATAAAAATTATTAAAAAATATAAAAAAATTATTTAGTAACGCAATAGACACGTGGACTGTTGCGTCAGTAAAGTTAACAACCATTAAATTTTTCATCCATTTTAAAATAATTTAAAAAATAATACAAATTTAAAGGCTAAATAGGTAAAAATTAATTGAATGGTTAAAATGACTTCTTTTTCTTATTAAGTTGGAGGGCTAATTATTATATCTTTGAATAAAATTGAGTGATACCACTCCATCCCATTACCACTTCAAACAACCTTTCGCTATATGGTTTATCCTCGTGATTACGTGGATTGAACTCTTATTTTCTTTTAAAATAATCTTTGAACTTAATAATTATTTTCATATTAGTCTTGATTTTTTTTAAAAAAATTAATATTTGAACTCGTTAGTTTTCTTTATATTAAGATTTAAATTTTTTTTATTTAAGTTGATCTCGAATATATCTCCATAAAAAAAGTTTAATATCTAATAGATGAATAATTATAAAATTTAAATAAAAAAAAGAAGAGGCTCAACGTAAAAGCAACTTTTTTTGACATAAGTGGTAATGTGAAAACAATTATAAGATTTAAGGAAAACTTAATAAGAAAAATCATTGCCAATGATGGCTATCCTCGTGATGACAGCCGAGAAAGTTGATTGTATGGTTTTCTTTTATAAGCTTGAACTTGCTTTGGCATAGAATCTATTTTAAAATTATTGAAAATAAATTTTCCTAATGAAGATGTGCAAAAGTTTTATTTGTCTACGTCATTCTATTAGTTTTTTTCTTTTTACGTATGGTATTGCTACTCCTTTTCACAGCATTCGTTGATTTGAAACTTAATTTGAAAGCTAAATTTTGATTCTAATAGTCAATAAATGGTAAGTGCGTGGATTCTATTTCAATGGGAATTTGATGAATCGATCTACTTTTATTGTCATATAGAGAA
The DNA here is from genome assembly GCF_007990345.1 of Gossypium hirsutum. Classification (NCBI taxonomy): domain Eukaryota; kingdom Viridiplantae; phylum Streptophyta; class Magnoliopsida; order Malvales; family Malvaceae; genus Gossypium; species Gossypium hirsutum. The sequence continues at coordinate 2,262,966 of NC_053430.1, read as the reverse complement.
TTATTTCATGTATTACTTGACGTAAAACGAATATTAAATTTAATTTTTTTCTTCTGTTGAATCTTTTTCAAGACTTGATTAATTTATTTTTAAAACATTATAAATCTTTTAACATTATATTGAAAATAATTTTCCTAACAAAAATGTGCAAAAGTTCTATTTTTTTATTTTTTTCTTCTTACGTATGGCATCGCTATCCCTTTTGACAACATCCATTAATTTAAAAGCTATATTTTGATCTGGACGTTTTTGAGATTCCCCCAATAACCTACAAATGGCAAGTGCTTTTCCTTGTGCGAATTTTATTTTAATGAGAACTTGACGAGTCGATTCACCTACACGTCTTGCTTTTATTGTTATATCGAGAATTACTCCACATATTACCTAACATCAAACGGATATTAAATTTATTTTTTTATGTTTTGTTGAATCTTTTTCAAGACTTGATTAATATATTTTAAAAATATTATAAACCTTTTAACCTTATATTGAAAATAATTTTCCTTTCTAAATGAAAATACTCACTCCCTCTCCTTCATATAAACCAAACAGATTTTTTGGCTGTATTTCCCAGTAAACAGATTTCCTGTCCAAGCAAACGATGACCAAGGAAAATAGAAATTAAGGGTGCGTTTGGTTCGCTGTATTGGATTAGAGGTGTATTGGGATTAGAGGTGTATTGGATTAGTGGTGTAATAGCTAATCCACTGTTTGGTTGAATGTAATGGAATAGAGGCGTAATAGTAATCTTGTGTTTGGTTGAATGGAATAGAGGTGTAATAGCATAATGGAAAAAACTAAAATGACTAGAATACCCTTAGCATAAAATTGTTTTGGTAAATGATTATTGTTATTGTTATTTAAATTTTAATAAGATTATTATTATCAGTAATAAATAATTTAATCATATTTTAACATAATTATTATTAAATATATTTTAATTAAAATATATAATTTATAATTTATAATAAATTTTCACATTATATAATTATACAAGTTTAGATACAGATGTAACATAAAGTTTTATGCATGACTATTTATTTGGTGTGTTAATAATGAAGTTTTTTAATTTCATATTGGGGTTAATAAATCATTAAGTTTTCTTAATTCATATGTTTTTTTTAAAATAAAAAAAAAATCGATATAGCTTTGTTTGTGAAATTGGACTGTAAGTGTACTAAATAATAATAAGATGCAAGTGGTGCAGAGTGAACGTAGAAGTTTTATACGCGTAAATTTGTTGAATCGAATAAATCCCAATAACAATAGCCGTGATTCAAATAAACTCAGCTTGAATTCAAAATGATTTTACCCAAAAATTGATTCTAACAATTAATCTTTTTAAGGATGTCTACTTAAAAAGTGCAGACATAAAAGTTGTTATTTTGATGAATTTGGAGACGTTAAATATTCGTCTCGCGCGCACTTTTAGTTCGGTATTGTGATTTAGTTAAAAATTTGAAATTATTACTCTTTTTTGGTAAAACAAAGAGTTGGAACAGATGGTAAATAGCATAATCAGACAACAAAGGTCAATAATCATCCAACATTTGATTCCTATCATTCCATTCTCAAGCTAATTCGAAAAGAAGACGGTTCCTCAAGCTTGAAAGCTCTTTTCAGTCAACCTCCTATTTCCTCTTGTCCGTTTATTTACCTTGGATTTTAACTTTAAGCGTCCAATTATACCTTCCTTCTGGGAGCGGTATGGATTTTGGCATCCGCAATTACACATCAAACAGTCCAAATGTTTCCAAAGGTGTTGGAAGGTGCAGATTTTCAGGATCAATTTGAACGCAAAGCTGCCTTCCAACCTGAAATGGAATAAAAGGAGGAGATTAATCGAGTGCGTAAATGGAAATAACAAAATCATAACATTTCAAGTCCACATCTTAAACGTTTTATGATTAAGCTATGTCACTTGGACTTGAAGCGAGTGTTTGACATGGGTTTATTCAATTTGCTCCAAGTTTACTCACATATTTGGAGGATATAACCATGTACATATCTAAATACGCGTCGAACATAAATACTTCAGAAAAATAAGAGTCCGAATAACATAGCATATAACACAAGGAGATTGTCTATTGTAGTGACGTGAGAGAAACTATTACTATCAATAAATATCATGGCCATACCTCAGCAACAATTTCATCTTTTGTCACAGGTGAGCGCAATTCAATTGGGTCATCTTTGGTCGATTGGGCACGAAACTTTTCAACATTGATAGATCTCCTCAATACCTATAAAATGCAATACAAGTTACACACTCGTACCACAAAGAGCCTGACATAAATACAATTACTGTTTTCAAGCTTCAACAAACTTTTGAAAAAGATTCACCACTAACAAGTTGAATCAATTATGACTAGTCTAGTGGCAACTTGTTGTATGTGGGTTCAAGTGTTGGCATGCTATCTAGGGTTTGAACCTTGTGAAACCCCATCCTCCTCCCACTTAGAATGTAATGTAAGCTTTGCTTGTACCAAAAAAGAATTTAAACAAGTCTTAATTTAAAATTTGACACCATTGTTATCCCACATATGCCTAGTTCCACTATTGTTAGCCTAACCATAGAAGAGGCAGGTCCAATGTTTCAGTCCCACACACCTTGACCTTGTTTCCCCAAACCCTTTAAAAACACACACATACAAACATTGTTGAGAGGCTGTTTTTTGTGTATTTCCATATGTTGGGAGGAAGGCAGATAAAGTATCAGACATTTAAACCAGAAAAAAACATTTACGAAATTAAGGGCTTCATAGATGGGAACTAACCAGCCGGCCATTAAGTAGACGATATGCAGCCTTTTCATATACTTTGCTCTTATCTTCCATATTCTTTGTAACTACTTGAACCTCTTCTTCCTTCGGTTGATAAATCTGATGAGGAAGTATACCACTGGTAAGTTATCATTTAACTGAAAATGAAAAGCACAATATCCCACATATCAGAAGTGACTCCACCAAATAAAGACTTTCAAAACAGTAACTTAATTTGACAAAACTACATAAGCAGAATGTGCATCTGAAATAAGGAATGGATTTTTACTTCATCAATATCTAATATCCATACGCAACATATGAATCCTCAATAAGAGTGAGAGAGTGAGAGAGAACGCAAGATTTAATATACTTGCAGTTGGAGACATGTTTCCTCCTTAAGGCTGAAATAGCAGATAATACATGTCTAAGAAAAGGCATTACTTATATCATAACAAGCAAAATCTAACCAAAAACCAACAGCAATATGAAAACACTGTTACTCAGACTCTTCATTTTCCTAAAAAACCTGTGTCAGACACATTCGGATATAAATATGTGTATGATCTTCTAAATATACAGAAAAACTTAGAAAAAACAAGTATACTTGTGTCGAACACTTAATTGTATCTAGCACTCACCCCCTATGTTAGATGGACTATTCATTTCTGTAATATATTTTTGTCTGATACATATACAGACATAGTATAGAGATATACTCCTCCAAATACAAGAAAAAAACCTTAAAAGCAACATATACTCATATCGGTCACATTCACATATCCAAATCCACTCCCAAGTCCAGCCAACATAGCTTACCCCATAATCCGAGCAACAAACTGAAAACGTTCTACCTTTATGTCAAGCTTGTTTTTCCTTGAACGTGTCATGACAAAAGGTTCATGAGAGACTTAGGTAATGCATACAGATGTGTGTGTTTAAGGGAAAACAAATTGATGCATATTTGTTTGTAAATTAACAATACGATTATGATTAATATCAACTGAAAAACTTCTTTTTATAAACAAACAGCATTGCAAGAACACATGTTTCAAGCATCAAACACAAACTAAAAGAGAGAAGAAAGCGACCTTACGCTGCTCCTTAATGAGATAAGCGAACTTATCAATATTAGGAACAGTAAGCAATTTCGGCATCAGATGATTGCGAAAATAACCAGGAGCGACTTTGACAGTCTCACCAACTTTGCCAAGTTTCTCAATGCTCTAAAAAATGGAAGCAAAAGCAAACGTGAATGATATTTTGCAATCTGAAACAACAAAAAATTGAGAAAAGAAAAAGATTATTGGATCGAAATGACTCACCGTCGTAAGAATCACATCCAACTTTCTGTATCTAATTCCTTGACAAGCATAGAACAGAGGTTGCATCAAACGATCATGGCTTTGCTGGACACTCGTTTCTTTGATAATTTACCGAAGGGCATGTCTTCCATACTGGATATAAGCCATTAATTTCCTAACTTTGTGGGGGGCTCTAAAATATAAAAGGAATTTAACGGTGAGGGAAGAGGTTCATGCACGGAAGACCTTTTGCCTAAAATTTCACGACAGAATAATCAACGGAAGAAGTGGGAAATGGGAGGAGAAAATGATTAGGACGGAAGAGGAGAGGGTCGGGTAGGGAGGGAGGGTAAAACAGGGAGATGGGGAGGGAGGCCGGAAGTAATAGCTAATACAGCGAAAAGGGAAGGGATTGGAAAACACGGGAATTTGGGGATTAGGGGCGTAACCGATTACGCGCGTAATACCTATTACAGCGAACCAAACGCCGGAATAGGGGCGTAATGTAATACGCACGTAATCGGGGCGTAATGGATTGGGTAATACGGCGAACCAAACACAGTGTAAATATTTTTGGCGATGCTTTTTCTATTTACCTTTAACGGCTTAGTTGTCAAAACTAGAAAATACAAAAATATTTAATGTTATTGTCAGCAGCGTAGTTAGGCTGACAGGGAGGACCATGTGTTTTAAAATAGAAAATTTTTTATTTACATTATCTAAAATTTTAAAACTTTAAATTAGTAAATATAAAATTATATTTTAATTTCTTAAAAATAATAAAAATTTAGTTTAATTCTTTAAAAATTATAAAAATATAAATTATTCAAATAATAAGATTACAGTAAAAATTAAAACTTAATTTCGACCATGATTATTGTTTGATAATTGTATATTTCCTTTTATGATGGAGAGTGAGTAATCTGGATAGGTTGTCCATGGGAGATCAGCAGATACTTCAACAACACTTATCTAGAATTAAAATTAGACTTCATAACTTTTACTTCTGAAGAACCAATTACGCTTGGTTGTTAGAAAAGGACATCAATGATGCTTTGGGAATAGCCATTTTTCAAATACAAATTTTTTTCCTCCATTCATTATAACTCTTAATTAATTTGGCGTAAGAATTACTCAATTACCTAAATTATAAAGAATTTTTTATATATGTTACCTGCAAACTATTAGCAAGATGTTAGGTTACTAAAAGTGATTCATTTCAGGAGAGTTAGACAATAAATTGATTAAACTTCATAATGTTTTAATAAGTCTCTATCCATCAACTTAAATAAATGTGGGCTTAGAGTTAAAAACAAAAACTTTCAAAGATCAAAAGGATGAACAATATTAAAAGCATCAAGGTCAGCATTAATCATATTTACTCTTGATGATGGGTTGGATCACTTGTTTAAGTCTAACGGTTTATTCGAAAAGTTTGAGAGTTTAAGTAAAAATTTAGGCTCGAAAAATAGATTTAGACAAAAAAGTAAAATTCATTTTCTGAAACGCCCCAAAACCCGGCCTAGAAGTCTTAGACCGAATCTCGGAGGTTACATTGATCACCGAAGTGATCGGAAACAAAAACTTTAATTCAAACCAAGAAAACCTTTTTGTTCGTTGTGTTTGAAAAAATAGTAAACCGACGTTAAACATTCGAAAATAAAATTCACAGCTTCTAAAGTTCAGTCCAAATAACACCTTACGAAAGTCCAACATAAAAACTTGTACCACAGTTTATATAATTATTTTACAAACCGACTTAAAATTAACCGAATAAAACTTATGAGATTTTACTTAAACCGAATCAAGCCATATCTTTTTGAGACCTTCGGTACACAGAGTCCAACTCTAAAACACTGAAAGTACCTGAAAGGAAAGACACTATAGAGATGAGCTATGCGAGCTCAGTATGAGTCCGAAACATGAACAGACGACAACAGACGGAGTGACACAATAAATACTTCAGACAAGCATGTGCATAAAAATATCATTTACGGAAATCTCAATCGGCATGTCAAATACATTATCGAACCACAGAACCGATGATTCAGTCATACACAATAATTAGAACATATCACATGACATTAACCATATTTCAATAACCAGAAGTTCATACAAACAGACAAAATGTTCTGACAAACAGAGGTATATTCAAATGCGAACAGATGCACAAGTCAAAATCTCACCCCACCAACCAAACACCACTTCGTCCACCCAGCACACCACATAAGGGCTATGGTAGGCCCGTCCACCATGCATACCACATAGAACCATAATAGGCTCATCCACTTAACACACCACAACGTGGAACTATGCAACTTGAGTAACTGTATATAGCTGAGCTGATATACATATAGGATAGTGCAGTAAACCGCTATACAAAAGTATCGCAGTTAAAACTGCTAAGTCTGTCTTCCTTCTCTTCATAACCAGATCCCAAAATTTTCATACTATGCAACAATGCACACGTTACGCAGACATTATATAGAAACGAACATTAACAGTTCCAGTTGAACAAATTCAGATTTAATTACACTTGTATTCTAATAATCAGTTACGACAACAATAATAAGCTCATATTTATTCATCACATAAACGAGCAATAAAATTAAAGCCCATAACCTTACATATATACACAAACCAAACTAAATCGAGTCTCAAACACACTTAACGAGGCTTGAATAAGGGCCGAATTGCACAGAAACATAAAACAAACAATTTATGACTTAAAACAAAAATTCTACAAAATAGGGCCACATGGCCGTGTGCCCCGGTCGTGTGGGGGTCTACAAGCCATTATGGAGGCCACACATGCCTGTGTGAGCAGCCCATGTAACTCACTGTCCAAAAATTCCAACAATAAAGAGCAGAGGAGACACGACCATCTGGAGATCTCACACGCCTATGTGGAACACATGCCCTTGTGGCCAGTCCGTGTGGCACCAAAATTCGCCCAAAAAACCCTAATTCCCAATTTCACACGGCTGTGTGAGCCACCCATGTGGAGCAAACGCCCATGTGGCCACCTGTGTGGTCACGAAACCACGCCGAAACAGCAACAAATTCATGCTTTTGATGTCGAAACGATCCCCAACACTTGGCAACCTAGAATTATGCCAAAACATATAGAATTTCATGAAATTAAAAAACAAGATGATACTTCAAATAACCAATTTCATAAACACAAAAGACATTATCGAATTCCACTGCAATTCGGTACCGAAGTTAAACCGTTTCAGAATACACCTTAGAACGCGATATCAAGCAGCACCTCTGATAAAATGAAACGTACAAGGACGATCTCCTTGACAGACAATACGTAACGTGCATAAAACGGAAGAAACAAGAAAGAAACGAAATTGGAATTCAGTAATAATAGAATAAGGAACGATGAGGAAGAAAAAAATAAAAGATGATGAACGTAAACTTTATTTTTCTCTTTGAAAATACCTTCCTCTTTTTAAAGTAAAATAAAATGACATAAAAACAAATAAATATAAAAAACACTCATAGGGATTCAAACACGAGACCTAGAGATACACTAACACACAATTAACCACCAAATCAGTAGGTCTATTCTGACATTAAAACGCGAAATTAAACTCAAATGTTCAACCCACTCACTGACCTTAACCACAAACTTCAAGAAATCTAACCCCAAATTTCGTGATGTTACATTTTCTAAATGGGTTGGGCCTGCGGCCCAAGTCGAATTTGACAACTTTTTCCTATTGTTGTTTGTTGTTGTTTTGTTGTTGGTATGTTGTTTTGTTACTATTTTGCTATTATATTGCTACTATTTTTTATTATTATTTGGATATTGTATAATTTTTGTTTTATTGTTAATTTTACTACTATTTTAAAGGTATTTACTTGTTAAGATGCAACTATATTATTATTAGTTAAATGTAAAAACTTTTTTAATGTATTTTCAATTTGTTGTGGAGCATTTATTTTAATATTTTTAATGTATTTAATGTATTATATTTTAAAAATTTTTATATAAAAATAATACAAACACATCGAGTTAAGCCAGATTCAAATTTAATATTTCTTATCTAAAGGACAAAATTGTACGCAATGATAAAGTCTAGCGATACTACTTGTTGATGAGTTTATTATACAATTATAGCTCGTAACAAGCAAAGCAGCATACAATTCATTTAAGATATAGCCAATGAATAATAAATTCGCCATATTTTTGGAAACTGCAGAATTTCTTATTTCACCATCATGGCCAGTCGTTAGTGTCAATCAAAAAGGCCAAAGAGTCCCAACCTGTGGCGGCAGTGTCATTAAGGTAAGGGTACGTGGTCCAATCCTCAAACATTGCCTTATCAAAGGGTAGCAGCTGCATATGGTTCTCCTCGAATTTTGCATCGCTTGCTTTCCGCAGTCCATTGATTTCAAAGCTCAACAAATTGGAGCCGCCATCACTTTTCAACGAATCAAGCACTTGAGTTCCATTATGAGCTTCAACTGTTGCAATATCACCACCCATTTCTTGACTATTATTTGTTGAGTAAAGTTTACCATCTCGAAGCTCATCAATATCTTGACTTGTAGATGGCTGTGTTGGGACCATGACCTTGCTGCTACACCCAGTGGCTTTAGTCTGAATAGCTGATTTTTTCGATAATTTATTCAATCTAGACTCGATTGGTATCGTTTTATGTGTAAAATTACTTGGACGAGGATATTTAATGGATGCTTGAGCTTTGGTTCTCTTGCTCAAAGTAGTATTCCAATAGTTCTTAATTTCATTGTCTGTTCGCCCCGGTAGCCTTCCGGCTATTAAAGACCATCTACCAACCATCAAATAACGAGTGGTAAAAAGCTTTATACCCATTAAACAGATCTTGGGTTTATTAAAAGTCACAGTCGGGATGAAAAAATAATGAAGGAGAGAGAGATTAGAAACCTGTTCCCAAGAAGATTATGGAGTCTGATAATGAGTTCTTCTTCATCATGGGAGATGTTGCCTCTTTTGATGTCTGGTCTAAGATAATTCACCCATCTAAGTCTGCAACTTCTGCAACATCTTTTCAAACCTGCATTTTTTGGGGTAAACCATCAGAAGGCATGAAGTGAAAAGCTTAATTACAATAATTTCACTTTGGGGTCTTATATATATATATACCAGCTCTCTTGGGGAGGTTTCTCCATTTGCCTTCCCCATGAACATTAATATATGATGCAAGTATTTTATCTTCCCAATCAGTCCAAGCTCCTTTTCTAAGTCCTTCTTTGGAGCAGCATGAACTCTTCCCCATACTTCTAATTTCTCACACTCTCTCCCACTCTCTCCCTTTGTTTATACAAATCCATAAAAATGGAAGAGGACTATTCCCCGTTTTATAGCCCCACCAAGATAAAAGAACGAGAAACTAACACCTCAAGTTGCAGTCAAACTAACACCTAATAATTGTGTGGTTCGCCATATCATCGCTGTGAACCTCATTAGGCAAGTTTATTTGTTGTTGTTATCCTGGGATTAGATATGATGCTCAGAAATATCATTTTTAAGACAAACATTTATTTACGTACAACATAACAGATTTAAGAGTGTAAAAGGTCATCAATTTATAATAATAATAATAATAAAAACTAATTAAGTACCTCTTTTTTTCACTCAATTGAGCACTTAAATTTTCAAAATGTATCAAAAAGGCCTTAATTTTTTCAAAAAACAAAAACAATTAAACCACTATTTTTTTATTGAATTGGGTACTTGAATTTTTAAAATACATAAAAAAAACTCTCAAAATTTTTCAGAAATGCAATTAAGCCCTTGTTCTTATTAAAAATTAGAAAAAAATTTATAATAAATAATAAATTTTAGAAAATTTATTAAATTTCAATAAAAAATTAAAAATTTATTAAAAATTATAATTTTTTTATAAAAATAGTAAAAAAATAATAAAATAATAAAATTTTATAAAAACCATAAAAAATTAACAACCCCTATTTTTTTCAATTAAAGTCATCATGTGCCGCAACGCAACGTAACATGTGACAAAAATGATAAAAAATAAAAATCAATAAAAGTTATAGAAAAATTATAAAATGTTTCTTTTGGTATGATAATTTTTATAATTTTTTTACAAAATTTATATTTCTTTACATTTTGTATAATTTTCTTACGGCTTTCTAAAATTTCATAATTTTTTATATTTCTATATATTTTATAATTTTTATCATTTTATAAAATTTTACAATTTTTATATATTTTTTTACAATTTTTATTTTTTTCTATTTTTAATAAATTTTTAATATTTGAATTTTTATTAAAATTTAATAATATTTATAAATTGTATTTATTTTAGCTTTTTTATAATTTTTTTCCTAATTTTTAATAAAAGTGGGGGCTTAATTGCTTTTTTTGAAAAAGTTTGAGGGACTTTTTGATGCATTTTGAAAGTTCAAGTATCCAATTGAGTGCAAAAAAAAAGTAGGGCGTAATTGCTTTTTCAAAAAAGTTTAAGGGCTTTTTTTATGCATTTTGAAAGTTCAAGTATCTAAATGAGTACAAAAAGAAAAAAGCAATGACTTAATCGCTTTTTTTTTTTTAAGTTTAAGGGTTTTTTGCACCCTTAAGCCAACATAAAATTAGGTTGTATAGCTGTTGATTGTTAGTATCTAGCAACGAGAGAAAAGCGAGAAAGCAATATGATATGTTAATTAAAGAATTTGTGGTAATGCACTTCATCAACAATTTTTAAACATCATTTTTAATTTATCAACACAAAATCTAAGCATCAATTTCGTCAAACAAATCGTTTCATAATTTTCTAGAAAACCAACTTATGTTCTTAGTTAAAAATGGATTTGTCAAAATTGATCAATCAAACGAGTTTAACCTTTTGCTTTTTGATAGAAACCTCTTAATAAATATGATTTGAGGTTAGATAACCATTTAAACTTGGATTCCAACTCAAAGCCATGAATTCACTATTGATGAATTTTATGTTCAAGAGATAAGAGATCAAGATTTGAAAAATCATTTCAATCGATTTAAATAAAAAATAATGATTAAAAACAACTTTAAAATGAATTTAGAGTTGAGAAATTACCTTCAACTGATCTAGAACCATCAATATTGAAGATTGGATCAAGATCTTTGAAGAACTCGGATGAGTTTTTTCCCAATTTTAAAAATCTTTTTTGGAGAATTTTGAGAGAATTTGTAAAAAATAAAAGATGAGATCTAATGTTTGATATGTGGAATTCGAAAATGAAAAAGAAAAACGAGAGAAAATGCTTAGAAATTGGATGAAAATTGTGTGTGAAGTGAGGGGTTGCAGTGTCTTTGAGCTAAATAACCCTCACTTGATTTTCAAAAATTTAGGAAATTTCCATCAAGCCACTCTCACAATTCCTTTGTTTTATAAAGTAATCATTTCCTTCCAAAATTTCAAAAATATGACTAATTTTTCATAAAATTACTCAAACATTTTCCTTATTTTGTAAAATAGTCATATATTTTAAATTCTCTCAATTAAACCTCATTTTAATTTATTTTTCAATTCTAATTTGACCCAAAGTATTTATTTTATCCAAATATTATTTAAAACTATAAAATTAAATTTTCTAAAGATATCTTTATTTTTCGAAATATTATTTCCCAATTTTTTTAATGAAATTAAGCTAATTAAACTAAGAGAAAAATTACTAATAACCCCCATTAACTCCTAATTTTTCACACGAAACCCGATAAGCTTATCCGAAACTATTAGACCTATTTTTAGGGTCTTACACGCTCCCCACTAGCTTGTTACTTATAGTTAGATTAAGGAAGTAATTAAACTAATTAAACGATTATAATATATAATTAACTTTCTTAATTGTCTAAATCTGACACCTCTTCCAATAATACTTTAGGAAATTCATCTAGCCATGTGATGAAATTTCCATTCAATTTGTAGGCGGAGGAAAAACTCCAAGCAAACATCCACAAATATTTGCAACAGAAATGTCTCTCTAAAAACTGTGAACCCATCAATTGATACATCGAGGAGTAGCGCGACATCCCGTAGCATGACAATACATTCCTTGCACGGTAGATGGAAAATATGAGTTTCAAGTCGCCACCGTTCCACCAATGCAACAATCAACTCTGGGTATATTTGAACGGTCCTAATTAGTGTTGCATTACCAAATCGACAACATTCAAATATGCTCAATGTACAGCCCAATTAACAGAGCCCAAACACCAACCCACAAGCCCAATTACAACCCAAACCCGAGGCCCAAATTCGGAGCCCAAATCCAAAAAAAAAGAAACCTAATCCCCCTAACCCTAGCCTAGCGCCGCACGTCCCTAGCTCTGCCACCGCCGCGCCGCACGTCCCTTCACCCACTTGCCCCATCAACATCAATTACCTGCAACAAAGAAGAACACACGCAAGCAGCAACAAACAGTAAAAAAAATTTTTGTAAAATGGCTCTATATAAAGCCATTCGAACATCAAAGAAGGGGGCTTTTTTTTTCTTTTCATCTATTTTGTAATATTTACCCGGAAATATAAACAAAAATCGAAAAGGTGATTTTTTTCGCATCTTTTATTCTCTATATTTATTTATTTTTAATCTTTCACACATATATACATATATATTAAAAAGCAGTTTATTTAAAAAAATAAAAAATAAAAAAAATACCTTTTAAATTTTCCGGCCACCGCGTGCGGTGGCCGGCGCGGCGCTGGTGCGGCAAGGCGATGATCGGCGCGACTGGGGGCTGAGAACCCCAAAAGGCCGGAGCCTTAGAGAGTATTTTGTTTTTTTTTTTTGAAGAGTGGAAGAGAATGAATTTTTGCTAAAAAAATTAGAATTTTATACCCCTCTTAAACGGCGTCGTTTAGGGCTTGGCATCATAGCCTTAAAACGACGTCGTTTAGTCTTTAGACCCGATCCATCCGACCCGCCTGCCAAGGATCCGCGTGTTTTCTATCAAAGGGGTTATTTGCGCTTCAGGCCCTTCCGCATTTTCAGTCTGTTTCAATTTGGACCATTTGTTTTTTTCTCCTATTTTAATTTGGACCACGGATTTGTTCCCTTTTTTAATTTGATCCTCAATTAATTGGGCCCCTAAGGAAGGGACGCGTGGCCTGAAAATCGGGTTTATTACCCATTTGGTCCTTCTTCCTTTCGTGCCCTTCTATTTTGGTCCTCCTTTGTGCATTTTATTATAGTCTTACCCTTTAAATTTTATTTTTATCACAAATTGACCCATTTCGTTATTTTTGTTGTTTTATTAACTAATCTAGCTATTATTATTATATTTTGCCATTATATATATATATGTATATTTACGTCACCATTATTATACCATTTAGTTTTACATTATTATTGTTATATTTTATTTATATTTACTTATTTAAATTTTGAATATATTCGTCCTATTATTATTATTATTATTATAACTATTTATATATATCATCTTATTATATATTTATATCTTATTATATATATCTATATATCTCTTTATAGACACGTTTTTAGCTTATATACATACATATGTTTTGTTATACATACATACATATACGTCTATATCCATCATTCATTTTTATAAAATATATGTATATATGTCTCTTTTTTTACATATATATGTACATACTTACACTGTTTTATTTTACAATATACATACTTATATCATTTATTTTATGTAATATATATGTATGCACATACCCATTTTTTATTTATATATGTACATATTTATACTTTTATAATATATATACATGTGTATGCACGTGTTTTTATATATATATACACATACTTATACATATTATTTATATTTTAAAATATATATTTTTCTTACATATTTTCTATATTTTATAATTCACATACATATTTTTTTTATATATATCGCAATACATATTAGCATCGTGTTTCATTTTGCCCAATATATCAAAATCCATTTCAAATAAATTAAATCTCGTGTTAGATATTTGAAAATAGTGCCCTAACTTACTGGGTTTCGACTTTCTCAATAAATCTAAATACACGAATTTTTTTCAAATTCGAAGTTTTTTAAAATGATCTCGGAAATTAAGAAAAGATCGTGCCCTAACTTACTGGGCAAGATTTATTTTCTAAACCCGAGATAATAAAACTTTTTTTTGAAAAGGGGTAACATTTTAGCATTCACTCCAGTATCGAGAATTCGAGACGTTGTATCCTAACTTACTGGATATGATGTCTTTTCTCGATTAACGTGAAATATACCACTTTTTTCCAAAATTTTCAACTTTTTAATACAATGATCGTATTTTTTAAAATTTCTTTAAAGTTTTCTGCTTTTCGACACTAAGACATTAAGTAATCAACTAAGGTACCAATTTTGGGCGTATCGAGGGTGCTAATCCTTCCTCGTGCGTAACCGACTCCCGAACCCGTTTTTCTGAATTTCGTGGACCAAACCTGTTGTTTTAATAAAATCAAACCGTTTATTAAAAACAACCACTTTTCAAGGTGATCCAATCACACCTCATAAAAAAGGATTGGTGGCGACTCCCGTTTCATTTTTCAAAACCCAAGTCGACCCCGTTTTTCATCAAAAAAATGGTGCCAACAGCTTGGCGACTCCACTGGGGACACCGATAAGAGGGTCAAGCCACGTGGTGATTACTTTTTGTCTTTTGTCAAAAATTGAAAATTCGGTTTAAAATTACGATCCTTTCATCGCATTTTATCTGTCTTTATCATAATCATCATCATTAGGGTTTATAATTGCTCTGTTTGTTAAATTTTGGTATCTTTCCGCATTGCATTGCATGACCGTTGGTCACACCTTTTTAGGTGGGAGTGAGAAGCTACGCCTTCGTGAGGTTTTCACCTCCGCATGGGATAGTGAATCGCTTTCGGGATATATCCGTACCTATGTCTTCGTGAGATTTTCATCTCCGCATGGCCATAGGGAAATGTATCCCCCTGAATCGAACTTGGTCCGTATGAGCCTATAATGGGTGAGGATCGAGGAATTTGCTGGTTCAGGTACCCTACTTTAGAACCAAACCACATGTAATGAGCCATAGGAACCGACCTAGGTAGAGCTACTCCAAATTTTTAGTGCTTACCTAAATGAATGTTGTATTTATTTGTCGCTTATTTTAAATCTTATTCTGTGTTTAATGCTAATTTACTTTGTTTGTGATTGCATGGCATCTTCATTCTAAAAGAGGTGTCGATTTACGTTCAGTTTCTTGGTAGAAAGCTTATCATGGAAAAGGGGTTTGTTGATAAAGTAGAGGATAATGCGGCTGTGCGAATATGGGCTGAAACGACACAACGGGAGAAAGGCGATAGTCTTACCGAAGGGTACGTGTCAGAATTGTGGGATTTTACCCGTATCAGTGTAATCCAGAATGACCTTCGAGAAATGAAAGAAGTCTGGGATCAATGGGATGTCGAGGCCAAGCAGCTGTTCTATTGTAACTACGGTGACCTACCTTATCTGCTTAGTGTCAAAGTGGACAAGTATTTATTCCGAGCCCTTGCTCAGTTTTGGAATCCTGCCTACAGTTGTTTCACTTTTGGGAAGGTAGATTTGACGCCTACTGTGGAGGAGTATACGACCTTGCTTCGGTGCCCAAAGATTCAAGTCAACAAGGCTTATTCCAGAGCTGCTTGTGTCCCTCCGTTGTTAAAGAAATTAATGAACATCACTGGGATGAGCGAGCAGTGGGTCGCTGCCCGGATCCAACAGAAGGGCGACAGTAAATGTGTTCCTTGGAAAAGTTTGCGAGATTTGGTGCTTGTACATCCTGACTTAAAGAAAAGGGTCGATGTCTTCGCTTTAGGTATCTATGGACTAGTGGTTTTCCCCAAAGCTTTAGGACACATAGACGAGGCCGTATCTGATTTGTTTGATCG